>NW_028321508.1:0-43750 GCF_062004578.1 Staurois parvus
ATCGCTCTCACTCGTTGCACCCGGATGTGACATTTGCATCCACTATGATAACCTCCCCACCCCCACCTCCGAGGGCAACCCTGATGCCGACAGCTCACACCTAGGCTACGTTCACATCTGAGAACAGCGGCAGGTTTTTGCGATGCACATTTTGGCGCATTTTTGGCACAGCGGCCCATTTGCTTCGAATGGTCTGCCAGCCACGAAAAAAATGCGCCAAAGAAGCTCGCGCACCTAATTTTGGCACTGAGCCAAACGCGTTTGGTGATGAGGTTTTGGCACCTTTTCTCACATGACAAATGTGCCAAAATTGCTCCGCCTTCGGGGTTCCATAAGAAATAATGGCGCCGCAAGCACGTAGCGCGTTTGTTGTCCTTGTTTCTGGAAATGCGCGTTTCTGCCTGGAGTGTCGCAGGTGTGAATGCAGCCTTAAGCGGCCATTGCTGAGCTCCTTCTCAAAATGCTCAAAATGGTGTCACAATCATCCTCTGGACACTCTGAGCCCTCTTGATTGGCCAGCAACCCGAGAATTCAAAGTGCGTCGGCCATCAGACATGTTCTTCCATGTTAAGTAGTCTTCCGGGCAGGGGCAGGCTGACCATTCGAGCACTCGGGCACTGCCCGAGGGCCCAGGGTCAGTAGGGGCCCATGATATGCCCCTGGTACCTTTCATTGGCTTTCATTGGTGTGGGCGAGAACACAGGGGCCCCATGATCCCCTATTGCCTGGGGGCCCCATGAGTTGTCAGTCCGCCCCTGCTTCTGGGTATTTATTAGCTTTCACAGAGGTCACAGTGCTCCCCCTGACAACGCCTTCATCTGCTTTTCTCTCCAGAAGGATGTCGCCATCTTTGTTCAAGCATCATCCAAGGTCACCATCGACTTCCTGGACTGAGATGCCGGCTAAGAGATGACACCATCATGTAGATCCAGGTGCCTGCGCAGTCCTGGGCTGTGTTCAGCCTCTTGAGGAAATGCTTATGATTGCCAACAGAGCAGTAAGAACACTCACCTGCTCCTTCAGGATTGTTCCTCTACTGGCCAGACGAGGGCGCTGTCTCCTCATTGCTGCTCCCTCATGAGTGAGATTCTTCAGAACTTCAGTCAGTCCTTCAGGATTGTTCCTCTACTGGCCAGACGAGGGCGCTGTCTCCACATTGCTGCTCCCTCGCTCATGAGTGAGATTCTTCAGAACTTCAGTCAGTCCTTCAGGATTGTTCCTCTACTGGCCAGACGAGGGCGCTGTCTCCTCATTGCTGCACCCTCGCTCATGAGTGAGATTCTTCAGCCACTTCAGTCTATCCTTCGGGATTGTTGCCCTACTGGCCATAGGAGGGCGCTCTCTCCTCATTGCTGCTCCCTCACTCATGAGTGAGATTCTTCAGAACTTTAGTCAGTCCTTTAGGATTGTTCCTCTACTGGCCAGACGAGGGCGCTGAGTGAGATTCTTCAGCACTTCAGTCATTGAAGGAGCAATGCTGTAGGAGCAGGTAAGTGGACTCTGGTGAAATCATTCATCTGGGTTCGTATTCAGGGTGGAGACAGGGGCGGACTGACCACTCGGGCAGTGCCCGAGAGCCCGGGGTCAGTAGGGGGCCCCATGAAATGCCCCTGGTACCTTTTTTATAAGGTTTTTTGGGTGTGCTTTGAGTGTGGGCAAGGACACAGGGGCCCCATGATCCTCTATTGCCCGGGGGCCCCATGAGTTGTCAGTCCGCCCCTGGGTGGAGGTCTAGACCTCTATTTCTGTTTGATGCTGCATAACAGATACACTATATTGCCAAAAGTATTGGGCCAGCCCTTCAGATCATTGGATTCAGGTGTTCCAATCACCTCCATGGCCACCTTCCCATAGACACCCTCCTAAACCTTGTGGACGGCCTTCCCAGAAGAGTTGAAGCTGTTATAGATGCAAAGGGCGGGGCCAACTCAATATTGAACCCTACGGACTAAGACTGGGGGGCCATTAAAGTTCATGTGCGTGGAAAGGACGGCCGACCAATATTTTTGGGCAATATAGTGTAGTTTGGAAGAGGGTCATGGAAAGGGGGGGGGGGTTCAAGTCATCCTCTGGGGGCAATCAGAAGGCCCCAATATCATTCAAAAGGTCCCTTGAGGATGCAAAAAGGCATCTTGAACAGGTTCTTGTTCTGTGCACGGCATTCACACCACATAAATACAGAAACACTTTTTATGGAACTGCTTTTGAAGAAAACATGGAGCTGTCAGTTTGGTGGTGGAGAAGCAACAGTCAGACCGGTAAACAGACCGAGTTCCACTTTCACAATTACTGCACTGCAAGCAGAACGGAAACCAAACCAGGAAAGAAGCCGAGCGAGCCAGACAGACTTCACGAATATCACCCAGAAGGGCAGAAACTTCCTGCCGCGTGACATCCACTGCTGACTAATGGATGTAAGGCCATTGTGACCATCCACCAAGCCAACATGAGAGCCTGGGGAGAGCCAACACTATACACCCCAATGCATTGAGCCAATGGAGAGAGCCTGGGGGAAGGGAGGAGGGACCTGCACCATGCAACCCAGCAAACTGAGCCAATAGAGAGGAACGGGGGGTAGCCCACACCATAGAACCCAACATATCGAGCAAACATAGAGAGTGTGGGGGTAGCCTGCACCATACAACCCAAAGTACCAAGCCAATAGAGAGGAACTGGGGGTAGCCTGCACCATACAACCCAACAGAGAGAACCGGGGAAGCCTGCACCACACAACCCAAATTATCAAGCCAATAGAGAGGAACGGGGGGTAGCCTGAACCATACAGACCAACAGAGAGAACCGGGGGAGCCTGCACCATACAACCCAACATATCGAACAAACAAACAGCCTGGGGGTAGCCCGCACCATACAACCCAAAGTACCAAGCCAATACAGAGGAACAGGGGTTAGCCTGCACCATACAACCCAACAGAGAGAACCTGGGGGTAGCCTGCACCATAAAGCCCAACATACCAAGCCAATAGAGAGGACGGGGGGTAGCCTGCACCATAAAGCCCAACATATCAGGCAAACAGGGAGAGCCTGGAGGGAGCTTACACTGTACAGCCCAACGTACTATGCCAATAGAGAGGAATGGGTGGTAGCCCACATCACACAACCAAACATATTGAGCCAACAGAAAGAGCCTGGGGGGGGGGGAAGCTGCACCATACGACCCAATGTACTGAACCAACAGAGACAGCCTGGGGAAGCTCACACCATACAGCCAATATATCCAGCCAACAAAGGGAGCCAGGGAGTCTGAAAGCATGGGAAGGCCCCACACCATACAACCCAACATATTTTGCCAACAGAGAGAGCCTGAGGGGAGCTGGGAACCTGAGAGCAGCCCACACCATACAATCCAAAGTATCTAGCCAGCAGAGAGAGCCCGGGGGGGGGGGGGGCTAAGAACCTAGGGGAAGCCAGCACCATACAACCCAAGGTACCAAGTGAACAGAGTGTGGGGGAGCCTAAGAGCCTAAAGTCCACACCTTACAACCCAACATACTTAGCCAACAGCAACAGCCTGGGGGGGAGCCTGCACCATACAAAAGGTTCCCCCGCTGGCGCTCCTGGCCCCTCCCTCCTGTCAGGTGCCCCCACATTAAGCAGCTTGCTATGGGGGCTCACGAGCTGCGGCTCTGCGTATCCCACCCCCTACCTCTCCTGATTGGCTCACTGGCTTGACTGACAGCAGCGGGAACCAATGGCTACTGCTGCCTCAGCCAATCAGGAGTGAGAGCCCCTGGAGGGGAGGGGGCCCAGGTAAGTATTTGGGGGGGGGGTACTGCTACACACAGAAGGTTTTTTATCTTCAAGCACAGAAAACACAAAAAAGGTAAAAACCTTGAACCACTTTATCTTAAAGTAGCGCAGTGCTAAATAGCAAAAATGGCCCCCGGTCATGGAGGGGGTCAAATCTTCCAGAGCTCAAGTGGTTAATAAACAATAAAACTTTTGTATATAAACAATGAATTTTTTTTTCACCTTATTAGTGAACTTTTTTAAATAAACAATGAACGTCCTTAACCCCTCCCCCTCCCCCTCCAGAGGATTCCCCCCCCCCCCCCCCTTTCCTGACCAGGCCAGTTATTGCCATACGGAGCTTCATTAATTTAACTGACAATTGCACGGTCGTGCAACGCCGCACCCAAATGAAATTTACGTCCTTTTTTATCCCACGAATTGAGCTTTCTTTCGGTGGTATTTGATCCCGTGTGGATTTTTTGAGCTATAAACATAAAAATGTCCGACAATTTTGAAAAAAAAGAAAAATGTTTTTGATTTTTTTCTATTAAACATGTCAGTAAAAAAGATTTTAAAAATCAAATTTTGTCACAACAAATTTAGCCCAAAATGTATTCTGCTCCGTGTCTTCGCTAAAAAACGAATCCCAATAGGTGGAAATTAATCGGTTGACGTGACAGTTATAGCGTCTACAAATGGCGGTATAGATACTGGGAATTTTTATTTTTTTATCTTTTTTTATACTAGTAATGGTGGCGATCAGCGACTTATAGTGTGACTGCGGTGGGCATTCTGACGCTGAAGGGGGGGGGGACTGACTTGGTGTCACTGACATCCCCAGTGACACCAATACAGTGGTCAGTGCTAATAAAAAGCACCAACACTATACTAATGACACTGGGCAGGAAGGGGTTAACATGCGGGGAGATCAAAGGGTTAACTGTGTGCTGTGTGTGTTTTACTACTAGCATAGCAGAGCAATACAAAGCAGCATGTCGGTGCTGACAGGGGAGAGATCTGTGTTGTTTACAGACCTCTCCCCAGGCAGTGATACTCGGCGATCACCGGGTGCCAGTGGGGAATATCCGGCCGGGACATGGGGTGCCAGTGGGGAATATCCGGCCGGGACATGGTGACTGACAGCTGTAGCTACCAGTGGAGGTGCAGGTAGGGCGGCGTGCGCTACCCGCAAATACAAAATCACGGAAATATACTGTAGCAGTATTTGTGATATCGGGAGGCGGGGAAGAGGTTCAAATAAAACGATGAATGCCCTTATTACTCTCTCTTTTGGTCTATTGGGCCCCTTTCACACCGACAGCCTGATCAGGCGCCTCTCAGTTTTTGAGGTGGACAAAATTGGTCCCACCAGAGTTCTCTATGGAGCGGGGGGTGTCAGCGGACCAGTGGCGGGGTGTCAGCAGAGTTTCTCTGGCGGTGGGGGTCGGGACGCCCGTATTCGCAGTTTCCCTGGCGGTGGGGGTCGGGACGCCCGTATTCGCAGAGTTTTCCTGGTGGTTGGGGTTGGGACGCCCGTATTCGCAGAGTTTTCCTGGTGGTTGGGGTTGGGACGCCTGTATTCGCAGTTTTCCTGGCAGTGGGGGTCGGGATGCCCGTATTCGCAGAGTTTTCCTGGTGGTTGGGGTTGGGACGCCCGTATTCGCAGTTTCCCTGGTGGTGGGGGTCGGGACGCCCGTATTCACAGTTTCCCTGGTGGTGGGGGTCAGGACGCCCGTATTCGCAGAGTTTTCCTGGCGGTGGGGGTCGGGACGCCTGTATTCGCAGTTTCCCTGTGGGTGGGGGTCAGGACGCCCGTATTCGCAGAGTTTTCCTGGTGGTGGGAGTCGGGACGCCTGTATTCGCAGTTTCCCTGGGGGTGGGGGTCGGGACGCCCGTATTCGCAGTTTCCCTGGCGGTGGGGGTCGGGACGCCCGTATTCACAGAGTTTTCCTGGCGGTGGGGGTCGGAACGCCTGTATTCGCAGAGTTTTCCTGGTGGTGGGAGTCGGGACACCCATATTCGCAGTTTTCCTGGCGGTGGGGGTCGGGACGCCCGTATTCGCAGTTTTCCTGGCAGTGGGGGTCGGGACGCCTGTATTCGCAGAGTTTTCCTGGTGGTGGGAGTCGGGATGCCCGTATTCGCAGTTTTCCTGGCGGTGGGGGTCGGGACGCCCGTATTCGCAGAGTTTTCCTGGTGGTGGGGGTCGGGACGCCCGTATTCGCAGTTTTCCTGGCAGTGGGGGTCGGGACGCCCGTATTCGCAGAGTTTTCCTGGTGGTGGGGGTTGGGAGGCCCGTATTCGCAGTTTTCCTGGCAGTGGGGGTCGGGACGCCCGTATTCGCAGTTTCCCTGGGGGTGGGGGTCAGGACGCCCGTATTCGCAGAGTTTTCCTGGTGGTGGGAGTCGGGACGCCTGTATTCGCAGTTTCCCTGGGGGTGGGGGTCGGGACGCCCGTATTCGCAGTTTTCCTGGTGGTGGGGGTTGGGACGCCTGTATTCGCAGTTTCCCTGGCGGTGGGGGTCGGTACACCCGTATTCGCAGAGTTTTCCTGGCGGTGGGGGTCGGGACGCCCGTATTCGCAGTTTCCCTGGTGGTGGGGGTCAGGACGCCCATATTCGCAGTTTCCCTGGCGGTGGGGGTCGGTACGCCCGTATTCGCAGAGTTTTCCTGGCGGTGGGGGTCGGGACGCCTGTATTCGCAGTTTCCCTGGCGGTGGGGGTCGGGACACCTGTATTGGCAGAGTTTTCCTGGCGGTGGGGGTCGGGACGCTCTCCTGATTCCCGGAATAGCTCTGCTGCAGCAAACAGCCTGTAAGAACACGTCAGCCACCCTGGACAAGGCTGTACAACCGGATCTGCAGCTGCCCCCCCCCCCCTCCACAAGCCGCGTTCCAGAAAGGAAGGAGTTAACCCCTCCCAGACTAATCTGATCCCTTGTAAACAGACCCCCACGTGTCCCGTGATCACATGACGTGTCCCAGCATGTGACTTCCATGTAATCCAGCATATGACAGGGGGAGGCCATCCCGTGACCGGCACACGCAGGGTTAACTCAGCACAATACAGGAAACTGCTTGTTACTTATTAACAATAAAGGATACAATGACATCAGACACACAGAGCTACACCCGCAACATGTGTACAGGAGACACGGGGGCTTCCTATCCCCAATGGGGACTCCACCTCTTTGTTTGTCCTGGTGTCACCAAGACAGGAAGTGATGGGAAATCCAAACTGTTATGGTTGTCACTGGAACAGGAAGCGATCGAAAATCTTCCTATGGGGACACTTGTTCTGGTGACAACTAAGAGGGGATCCCTTTGGATACCACTAAGTATGCCACGTGTAGGCGGCCAGTAAGTACGGCGCGTGTAGGGGGCCAGTAAGTACGGCGCGTGTAGGGGGCCAGTAAGTACATCCCCTGTAGGGGGCCAGTAAGTACGCCGCGTGTAGGGGGCCAGTAAGTACGCCGCGTGTAGGGGGCCAGTAAGTACGCCGCGTGTAGGGGGCCAGTAAGTACGCCGCGTGTAGGGGGCCAGTAAGTATGCCGCGTGTAGAGGGCCAGTAAGTACGCCGCGTGTAGGGGGCCAGTAAGTACGAAGCGTGTAGGGGGCCAGTAAGTACGACGCGTGTAGGGGGCCAGTAAGTACGCCAAATGTAGGGGACCAGTAAGTACGCGGCGTGTAGGGGGCCAGTAAGTACATCCCCTGTAGGGGGCCAGTAAGTACGCCGCGTGTAGGGGGCCAGTAAGTACGCCGCGTGTAGGGGGCCAGTAAGTACGACGCGTGTAGGGGGCCAGTAAGTACGACGCGTGTAGGGGGCCAGTAAGTACGACGCGTGTAGGGGGCCAGTGTGTACACTACATCTAATGGTGAGATCCCATCAGATATATGCCAGATACCAGTGTACGGGGGAGGGGGCCCAGATGGCATAGATTGGTACCCGGGTATTACAAGTCCCCCAGGACATAGGGAGGGTCTTAAAAACCTCCACACCACGCAGTAACCCTTTTCATGCCTGGTATCAGTATATGGGGGGAGGGGTTCGGTCTGATCCCCAGGTATTATTGTAATGAGGGAGGGGGGCACAGATGGCACAGCCTGATCTCTGAGGATTATTACAAGCATGGGGGAGGAGGCATTTATAGAAGGCAGTAGGTTGGGTGGCACTTACAGGGGACAAGAAAGGCATGGGGGGGACAGTGGGAGGGAGGAACTTATAGGGGAAGGGTAGCACAGGGGGGTACTTATAGAAGATGGGGAGAAGAGTGGCACTTATAGGGGGCAGAGGATAGGTCAGCAGAATGGGAAGGGGGTACTTATAGGGGACAGGGGGAAGGGGGGGGGGCTTTTATACAGGACAGATGACACTTTTAGGGGACAGGGAAAGGTGGCACTGGGGGAGAGGGGGCACTTATAATGGATGGGGGGGAAGTGGTAGACTGGGGGAAGAGGGGCACTTATAGGGGGAGGGTGCACCTATAGGGGACAGGAGAAGGAGACATGGGGGTGCACCTATAGGGCATAGGGGGAAGGATGCACCTACAGGGGACAGGGGGAGACATAGGGGGTGCACCTATAGGGAACAGGGGGAAGGATGCATCTATAGGGGACAGGAGGAGACATAGGGGGTGCACCTATAGGGCATAGGGGGAAGGGGGGCACCTATAGAGCATAGGGGGAAGGGGGGCACTTATAGGGGACAGGGGGAGACATGGGGGTGCACCTATAGGGGACAGGAGGAGACATAGGGGGTGCACCTATAGGGCATAGGGGGAAGGGGGGCACTTATAGGGGGCAGGGGGAAGGGTGCACCTATAGGGGACAGGAGGAGACATGGGGGGTGCACCTATAAGGGACAGGGGGAGGGGTGCACCTATAAGGGACAGGGGGAGGGGTGCACCTATAAGGGACAGGGGGAGGGGTGCACCTATAAGGGACAGGGGGAGGGGTGCACCTTTAGGGGAAAGGGGGAGTTTGGCACTGGGGGGAGTGGTGCACCTATAAGGGATAGGGGGACACAAAGTGGATGAGAGGGTGCCACAGGTAGGTACTTATGGAAGACAGGTGGGGTGGGGGCACCTATAAGGGACAGAGGGCACTCATAGGGGACCGTGAAGGTGGCACTGGGGGAGGGGTGCACCTATAGGGGACAGGGGGAGGAATGGTGCAGCTATAGGGGACAGGAAGGAGGGGGACACATATAGGGGCCAGGTGTCAGTAAGTCCCAGCTGTCACCCCCCCAGGCACTCACAGCGCTCAGGATCCTCAGGATGGTCTCCGGCCTCCTCAGAAAGTCCCCCAGGCTGAAGCTCCCCCCGGCCTTGCTCGCCCCGTACGCTCCGCTCTCCATGCTGACGATCCGACTTCCTCGTCCCGGCCGGCACTCCCCGAACTCACCGAACCGGGGCGCCACCACCACGCCCAGCCCGAGTCACCAGAGAGGAAGGACTCCGCCACCCCCCCTGCTGGTGGGACCGGATCCTGCACCCCCCCCCCCCCCCTCCGGATCCCACCACTGATACAAAGTAACAGAAACAGGAAAGTGAAAGAACAGAAAGGATTCTGCTAGTTCAGAGGGGGGGCCTGGGGGGATGATTTATTGGGCAGAGAGAAGAACTAGTTGTGTGTCTGATCCAGGGGCGGACCGACAACTCATGGGGCCCCCGGGCAATAGGAGATCATGGGGCCCCTGTGTCCTTGCCCAAACTCAAAAAAGCCTATGAAAAAGGTACCAGGGGCATCTCATGGGGCCCCCTACTGACCCCGGGCCCATTCCAAATGGTCAGTTTGCCCCTGGCTCTGATCTGTTCTCTGTGCCCAATAAATCATTTATCCCCCCCCCCCCCAGGCCCCCCTCTGCAATAGCAGACTCCTTTCTGTCCTTTCACTTTTGTTGTAGGTCCTTCGCAGCTTTTTTTTATATCCATATTATTATTATTATTATTATTATTATTGTTATTATTATTATTATTATTATTATTGTTATTATTATTATTATTATTATTATTTTTGTTATTATTATTATTATTGTTATTATTATTATTATTATTATTATTGTTATTATTATATAATGTTATTATTATTTTTGTTATTATTATTATTATTGTTATTATTATTATTGTTATTATTATTATTTTTGTTATTATTATTATTATTTTTGTTATTATTATTATTATTATTGTTATTATTATTATTGTTATTATCATACAATGTTATGTTGCGGAGCCTTTCCTCTGTTTTCTCTTTCTCATGACAAATACAATGTTCAGGATTCCATGCCTCTATCCTGTGTATTGCTGAGCATTTTTAGGGCAATTTTTTTCTTTATTTATTACAAAGTATCAGAATAAAGACACATCGACCAACCGAGCGACTCCTCCAGCTGCGTCTGATCTCATACCAACACTACGCGGTAGAGCGGTGGTGGGGAACCTATGGCACACGGGGTCCTCTCTGTCGGCACGCGAGCCAAGTCACCCCAGCATCCCCTTAACAGCCACGCATCAGATAACAGGGGCCATGCGCATGCTCGGAAAGGAGTAGCAGCACCAGGCGATGATGTAACGAGCCGCGACTCATCCAAGCGTTCGCATGGCCGGTCAATTGCTGCCAAGGATATATATATATTGGACTGGCTGTGAGTTTTAATACATTCATTTTTATTAAATGGTCAGTGGAACTTTGTCCCCTTGTATTGGTGGCCAGTGGAACTTTGCCCCCTGGTGCCAGTGGTCTGTGGAACTTTGCCCCCTGGTGCCGGTGGTCAGTGGAACTTTGCCCCCTTGTATTGGTGGCCAGTGGAACTTTGCCCCCTTGTGCCGGTGGCCAGTGGAACTTTGCCCCCTTGTGCCGGTGGTCAGTTGAACTTTGCCCCCTTGTGCCGGTGGTCAGTTGAACTTTGCCCCCTTGTGCCGGTGGTCAGTGGAACTTTGCCCCCTTGTGCCGGTGGTCAGTTGAACTTTGCCCCCTTGTGCCGGTGGTCAGTGGAACTTTGCCCCCTTGTGCCGGTGGTCAGTGGAACTTTGCCCCCTTGTGCCGGTGGTCAGTTGAACTTTGCCCCCTTGTGCCGGTGGTCAGTTGAACTTTGTCCCCTTGTGCCGGTGGTCTGTGGAACTTTGCTATCTTGTGCTGGTGGTCTGTGGAACTTTGCCCTCTTGTTCTGGTGGTCAGTTGAACTTTGCCCTCTTGTTCTGGTGGTCTGTGGAACTTTGCCCCTTGTGCCGGTGGTCAGTTGAACTTTGCCCCCTTGTGCTGGTGGTCAGTTGAACTTTGCCCTCTTGTGCCGGTGGTCAGTTGAACTTTGCCCCCTTGTGCCGGTGGTCAGTGGAACTTTGCCCCCTTGTGCTGGTGGTCAGTTGAACTTTGCCCTCTTGTGCCGGTGGTCAGTTGAACTTTGCCCCCTTATGCCGGTGGTCAGTGGAACTTTGCCCCCTTGTGCTGGTGGTCAGTTGAACTTTGCCCCCTTGTGCTGGTGGTCAGTGGAACTTTGCCCTCTTGTTCTGGTGGTCAGTGGAACTTTTTTTCTAAATGATAATCTCAGTATTCAGGTATAATTGCAGTGTTGGCACTTTGGGATAAGTAAGTGGGTTTTGGGTTGCAGTTTGGGCTCTGAAAGGTTCACCATCACTGGCCTATATACACTGTGCAGAGAAGGGTGTGACACAGCTGGTCAGAGAGGGATCAGTATGACACAGTCAGTTGGAGAGGGATCAATATGACACAGTCAGTTGGAGAGAGATCAGTATTGCATAGTCAGTTGGGGAGGGATCAGTATGACACAGTCAGTTGGAGAGGCATCAGTATGATGTAGTCGGTCAGGGGGATCAGTATGACACAGTCAGTTGGGGAGAGATCAGTATGATGCAGTCAGTTGGAGAGGGATCAGTATGACTCAGTCAGTTGGAGAGGGATCAGTATGACGTAGTAGGTCAGAGAGGTATCAGTATGACACAGTCAGTTGGGAAGGGATCAGTATGATGTAGTCGGTCAAAGACGGATCAGTAAGACACAATCAGTTGGGGAGGGATCAGTATGATGCAGTCACTCCGAGACCTGATCGGTCAGAGAGGGATCAGTATGGCGCAGTCAGTCGTAGAGGGATCAGTATGACACAGTCAGTTGGGGAGAGATCAGTATGATGCAGTCAGCCTTCATAAGGATCAGTGTGACGCAATCAGTTGGAGAGGGATCAGTATGACACAGTCAGTTGGAGAGGGGTCAGTATGATGCAGTCAGCTGGAGAAGGATATGTATGATGCAGTCAGTTGGAGAGGGATCAGTATGACGCAGTCAGTTGGAGAGGGATCAGTATGACTCAATCAGTTGGATGGGATCAGTATGATGCAGTCAGTTGGAGAGGGATCAGTATGATGCACTCAGTTGGAGCAGGATCAGTATGATGCAGTCAGTTGGAGAGGGATCAGTATGATGCAGTCAGTTGGAGAAGGATCAGTATGACGCAGTCAGTTGGAGAGGGATCAGTATGACGCAGTCAGTTGGAGAAGGATCAGTATGAGACAGTCAGTTGGAGAGGGATCAGTATGACGCACTCAGTTGGAGCAGGATCAGTATGACGCAGTCAGTTGGAGAGGGATGAGTATGACACAGTCAGTTGGAGAGGGATCGGTATGACACAGTCATTTGGAGAGGGATCGGTATGACTCAGTCAGTTGGAGAGGGATCAGTATGATGCAGTCAGTCGGAGAGGGATCAGTATGACGCAGTCAGTCGGAGAGGGATCAGTATGATGTAGTCAGTCGGAGAGGGATCAGTATGACGCAGTCAGTTGGAGAGGGATCAGTATGATGCAGTCATTTGGAGAGGGATCAGTATGAAGCAGTCTGCTGGAGAGGTATCAATATGACGCAGTCAGTTGGAGAGGGATCAGTATGACTCAGTCAGCTGGAGAGGGATCAGTATGACACAGTATGTAGAAGTGTATAGCAGCGTGCAGAGGGTCAGTTCTGTATTTTCAGCTTTAAAAACACAAAATTCTTGTTGAACTTGTAAAACTTGTCAGAACTAATAAAGTTTGAAGACTTCACTGACACGGACGGCTGTGGGTGGCCCAGCGGGTGTCACACAGTGTATGCGGCCATAGCACAAATGTGTCCAGAGGCGGAGCCTAATCTCTCTGTCTGAACGACAACCTAACAAGAGTTTGTTCGTCTTTTCTGGGGCAGCTGCAGCCCGGGGGCTGGGAAGGTCCCAGAGAATGGAAAGGATTGACACTTTAAACAAGCTACTAGCAGGCTTCAGCAGGCTTTCAACAAGCTGTAAGTTGTGTTGAGGCCTGCTAGCAGCTTGTTTAAGGTGGCAATCAGAACTCCCATTAGGATCTGTGTTCAACATTTACAGCCTGAAGCTGAAGGGAGATTTGAAAGCTCGCTGTTCACAATACTCACTGAAGCCCTTGGGAAACAGGCCAAGCAAGCTGCTAGCAGGCTTCAGCAGGCTTTCAACAAGCTTCAAGTAGTGCTGAAGCCGGCTAACAGCTTAACACTCGACCTCTGGAGGGGTTTTACCCCCTTCCTTGACAAGGCCATTTTTTTTGCTATTCAGCACTGTGCTACTTTATCTGACAGTTGCACGGGCATGCCTCACTGTGCCCAAATTAAATTTCTATCCTATTTTTCACACAAAACGTTGCTTTCTTTTGGTTGTATTTGATCGCCATGTTTTTTTATTGTTATTTTTATATATTTTTATTATTATTATTATATAAATGAAAAAATACAGAAAATTTTGAAAAAAATATATGTTCTACTTTCTTCATAAAATAACAATAAAAATAATGCAAATAATCAAAACTGTGAAAAATGATATGTAAAAGTCCAAAGAAAAAGTCCCAAATTAAAGTCCAATGTCCCACAAAATGTGAAAAAATTATTATTTACTCTGTCTACAGCGCCCCTCCTCTGCCACCAGAGCGACTTCTGCCTCCTGCACACATCTCATTGGGCCCCCTACTGACCCTGGGCCCTCGGGCAGTGCCCAAGTTTCCAAATGGTCAGTCTGCCCCTGTCTACAGCGCCCCTCCTCTGCCACCAGAGCGACTTCTGCCTCCTGCACACCCCAGAGGGCGATTTTCCCTGTGAAGGAGCCGTGTGAACAGCAAGCTTTTACAAGGCATCTGCAGAGCTTTCAGCTGGCTTCGTTGAAGCTGTTAAAGCGCCCCTCAGCTCCTGTCCGGAATACACAGATCTAATGCAGGCCATACACGGTTCGAATTCTGAACGAGCCGTGACCCGGAAGGAGCAGAAGTTTCGCCTGTTATATGGGGTGAACTTTATGACTTGGTCAGCTGATTTTTTAAATCATTGATGGCGCCATCGGATTACCAAGCGAATGACATTTTCGATTTTTGGATGGAAAATCGTTCAGAATTCGAACCGTGTATGGCCTGCATTAGATCTGTGTATGACGTTTCCGAACAGGAGCTGAGGGGCGCTTTAACAGCTTCAACGAAGCCAGCTGACAGCTCTGCAGATGCCTTGTAAAAGCTCGCTGTTCACACGGCTCCTATACAGGGAAAATCGCCCTTTGGGGTGTGCAGGAGGCAGAAGTCGCTCTGGTGGCGGAGGAGGGGCGCTGTAGACGGGCGGACTGACCATTTGGAAACTTGGGCACTGCCCGAGGGCCCAGGGTCAGTAGGGGGCCCAATGAGATGCCCCTGGTACCTTTTTCATAGGTTTTTTTGAGTTTGGGCAAGGACACAGGGGCCCCATGATCCCCTATTACCCGGGGGCCCCATGAGTTGTCAGTCCGCCCCTGGCTGTAGGCATGAGCGGGGGGGGGGGGGGCACGTTGTCCTCATCTCCCAAACATTCAACAACAGGATCTCTGGTGGGAGCTAAAACGTTAGTTAATCATTATTCCTGTCCGGGCAGGTCGGTGGTGGAAGGTGTCATGGTATGTACATAGGCGGTGTCATTGATTGAACAGATCTGCAGGAGGGGTGGCCCTGTGATGAGAGGTCAGAGTCCTCCTGAAGGCAGCATGGAGGGGCCAAGCTGGAGGAAGCTGGAGAGACAGGTGAGCAGACACCCAACCATCCCACACACCTGGATGGATCAGTGACACCACCGACAACAGATACCGTCACCACCAGGGGCGGACTGACAACCCATGAGGCCCCTGGGCAATAGGGGATCATGGGGCCCCTGTGTCCTTGCCCAAACTCAAAAAAGCCTATGAAAAAGGTACCAGGGGCATCTCATGGGGCCCCCTACTGACCCCGGGCCCTCGGGCAGTGCCCGAGTTTCCAAATGGTCAGTCCGCCCCTGGTCACCATAAACCAACTGTCTGTGTAACTCCAATGAAGGGCAACGCCGGCCGAGACTTTCTGCTTTTAGCCTTCCATAGAGCGAGGAAGGGTCGGATCCACCGTCAGAGTATTCTAGCTCACTGTGTCCCCTTTAGGGAGATTTTCCCTCACTTCCTGTCCTGGTGACCACACAGGAAGTGGGGAATCTTTGCACAAGGTATAGCCACCCCCAAACACTTACTTGTCAGGTGACGGCCCCTGGACAGTCCATTGCAGTGCACTTTAACAGGCACTGTAATAACTTGCCACCACAGTCCGGGAATTGGATCTGCGCAATCTTTTGTAATGCGGTGCAGCACATCGAGTGGTGGTGTGTCGTGCTGGCGGGTTTCTGAAATGCAGCTGCGTTGTTTGATTGCCCATCAGAGTGCCCCCTTACATCAGATATCCCCATCAGAGTGCCCCCCTTACATCAGATATCCCCATCAGAGTGCCCCCCTTACATCAGATATCCCCATTAGAGTGCCCACCTTACATCAGTGTCCCCATCAGAGTGCCCCCCTTACATCAGTGTCCCCATCAGAGTGCCCACCTTACATCAGGTGTCCCCATCAGAGTTCCCCCTTACATCAGTGTCCCCATCAGAGTGCCCACCTTACATCAGGTGTCCCCATCAGAGTTCCCCCTTACATCAGTGTCCCCATCAGAGTGCCCCCCTTACATCAGATGTCCCCATCAGAGTGCCCCCCTTACATCAGTGTCCCCATCAGAGTGCCCCCTTTCATCAGTGTCCCCATCAGAGTGCCCCCTTTCATCAGTGTCCCCATCAGAGTGCCCCCTTACATCAGTGTCCCCATCAGAGTGCCCCCCTACATCAGGTGTCCCCATCACAGTGCCCCCTTACATCAGATGTCCCCATCAGAGTGCCCCCTTACATCAGTGTCCCCATCGGAGTACCTCCTTACATCAGGTGTCCCCATCAGAGTACCTCCTTACATCAGGTGTCCCCATCAGAGTACCTCTTTACATCAGAGAGCCCCCTTTTATCAGGTGTCCCCATCAGAGTGCCCCCTTACATCAGAGAGCCCCCTTTTATCAGGTGTCCCCATCAGAGTGCCCCCTTACATCAGAGTGCCCCCTTACATCAGTGTCCCCCCTTACATCAGAGTGCCCCCTTACATCAGTGTCCCCATCAGAGTGCCCCCTTACATCAGTGTCCCCCCTTACATCAGAGTGCCCCCTTACATCAGTGTCCCCATCAGAGTGCCCCCTTACATCAGTTGTCCCCATCAGACTGGCTCATGGATCAGTGGAAGAATTGTCAGAGACTTGGGGGCACCCCAGCCCCCCTAGATCTGGGCCTGCCGGGACTACTGAAGGCTGCCACCAGGGCCCAGTGAGAAGCTTGTATTCAGAATATATATTTATTGATGGAGTTGCAGTAAATCATTTGTGTGTGCGGAGTGCCGCTTTATGTTCCGCTCTTTGTGTTTCCAGGATCTGGAGTGTCAGTACTCCCCCAGTTGCTGGTCCCATCGCATGGACAAGGACACCGTGATAGAGGCTCATGTCCGGGAGACAAGAGAAGGTGAGGGACACCCCGGGGACGATCCCTCCCCCTCCCCCCACATACATTGTTTCAGGTTTAGATATTGTGATGAAGAGTTACATTTCTGTCTGTGACCCCACAGAGGAGATTTTTCCTCTCTTCCTGTCCCCGTGACACCCTGCCAAGCCGCTGTCATTGCAGCAGGAAGCCATGATCAGAAAAAAAAAAAAAACATTGTCAGAAGTTCTGACCCCTCACTTGGGGTTTTTTTTGTCCCCATTTGGGAGATTTCCAATGACTTCCTGTCCTCACAGGAAATGAAGAAAAATCTCCCCAAGTGGGGCTAGAAATCTGATGATCTAACCCCACCCCCACCTCGAAACAAACTGTTTCTATTGGATGCTGCGCCCTCTATTGGGCTCACAGTAAATCAGGATAACAGCCAGCTGATTCTGCTGACACAGCAGCCATTACACACAATGCAGTTCCACCCAGGAGCAGCAGCCCCGCCTTCTGACACCAGTCACGGGGCACTACCTTTTGACACCAGTCACAGGGCACCACCTTTTGACACCAGTCCCACAGTCTGACACCAGTCACGGGGCCCCGCCTTCTGACACCAGTCACTGGGCCCGCCTTCTGACATCAGTCACTGGGCCCCGCCTTCTGACACCAGTCCCACCCTCTGACACCAGTCACTGGGCCCCGCCTTCTGACACCAGTCCTCCCAGTGAGAACTGATAATTCCCCAGTACTGGTAGCACTGGTCATTTCCAACCCTTAGCCCGGGAGGTCAGTAGCCCCGGGGGAGGGGAGAAGGTTCTCTCACAGAGCAGGTGGACTGGAGTGGAGCCAGGCGGTGCGCGACGTCCTCGCGCGTTGCGTCAACATGCATTGTATCAAAGCAGTTTGTAACGCCAATATGTAATGCCAACATTTCCTCCCCCGCTCTGCGCCGGCTGTACCGTGGACTGCTATGATGCAGTCTCCTGTGTGGAAGCCCTGGTGTTCCTGCCACTCCCTCTAAAAACTGACCACACTAGGCATGAGAGCTCAATGTGGTCAGTTCTCTAGCTGTGCTGGGAACTCAGCCTGCTCTCCTCCAATCATCAGACGTGTCCTGACACGCCTCCCCTCCCCTCCCCCCGCACAGCCATTCACTGGGGAGCTCAGTGTGCTGCTGTTTCTCCTCCCCCAGCTCTTATGCAGCTGAGAACAGAGAGAATGTGATCACTTATCATACAGGGAGAAAAGGTTTTGCCTTTCATTTCTATTGTAAATGGTTTTACAAGGTGAGGATTGTCATTTACTGCGTGCAGCAAAGTAACGCCCCTGACAGCGCGCTCTGTACAGCCCTGATGGTGTATATATGGAGGGGAACCCCGAGAGTGAGCTGCCCTCTGCTGCTGCCTACATTGCCTTTCCACAAACTGCGCCTGACAACATTGCTGCTCACATGTCTAATAAACTATCGCACATACAACGCATATCACCACACATGTACTGCACCAGGGGTGGACTGACAACTCATGGGGCCCCCGGGCAATAGGGGATCATGGGGCCCCTGTGTCCTCACCCACACTCAAAAAAGCCTATGAAAAAGGTACCAGGGGCATCTCATGGGGCCCCCTACTGACCCTGGGCCCTTGGGCAGTGCCGGAGTTTCCAAATGGTCAGTTCACCCCTGTACTGCACACGTCACACGTACAGTGCCCATATAACATGCACATACCACATATACACTGCATATATATGGCACAGACACTGCACATCACCACACATTGCCACACATATACTGCACACCCCCCCCATGTCGTACATACTGCACACCACACACGTACCGCACATACACTGCACATATACTGCATATACACTGCGTTGCACAATCAACGCCATACAATACACATACAATGCCAATATAGTGCACATATCACATGTACACCACGCACATATCAAACATACACTACACATATCACGCATACGTCGCACACATATCACACATACACTACACACATACACCGCGCATATATCACACATACTTCGCACACATATCACACGTATGTCGCACACATACACTACAGATATCACACGTACGTTGCACACATATCACACGTACATCACGCACATATTACACATACACAGCACATATCACACGTAGTTTGCACACATATCACAGGTACGTAGCACGCATACACTACACATATCACACGTACGTCGCACACATATCACACATACACTGCACATATCACACGTATGCCGCGTACATATCACACATACACTGCACATATCACACGTATGCCTCACACATATCACACATACATTGCGCACATATCACACATACGTTGCGCACATATCACACATACGTCGCACATATCACACGTATGTTGTGCATATCACACGTATGTTGTGCACATTTCACACGTACGTCACGCATATCACACGTATGTCGTGCACATATCACACGTATGCCTCACACATATCACACATATGTTGTGCACACATCACACATATGTCCTTCACATATCACACGTACGACGCACATATCACACGTATGTCGTGCACATATCACATGTACGCCGCACATATCACACGCTCTCTCATCCATCCTTCCAGACGGCCCACTGATAGGTCTCCGGTTGTCACCTGTCAGGATAGGCCATCATCCTGCAGTCACCTGTCCTATCACATGTCCTCTGATTGTACCATGTGTCCGGCAGGAACACGGATGGCCCGGGCGGTGACACACCCTGCGCTGAATATCCAATATGGAGACCGGGAGAGTGAGAAGATGGACATGTACCTCCCGGAGCTGACATCACACACCTCCAGAGACAAAGGTGACACATGTTCCAGGACTTCCAGTGAATTGAAACCACAAAACTTCTATTAGCAGATGTGGCGGCTGCATTAGTTTTCCTTTGTTTTCACCTGGTGATCCTGCCAGTAACATACTTCCTGTCTTAGGGTGACAACGCTCACTATACTCT
Organism: Staurois parvus; assembly: GCF_062004578.1. Lineage (NCBI taxonomy): Eukaryota > Metazoa > Chordata > Amphibia > Anura > Ranidae > Staurois > Staurois parvus. The sequence continues at coordinate 19,553 of NW_028321508.1, forward strand.
GCCTATGGAGGAGCAGTGTTGTCACCCTAGGCTGCTCTGATTTGGACTACAAACACCTCCCCCCTCCCCTCCATTACAGAGACTAGTGCTTTTCTGTCATTTCCAGGGAAGCCGATGATTTCTGGAAGTCAGAAATCCGACCCCCCCGGTGACCACAGGCTCCGCCTTCCAGCGTTTCCTCTGCTGGTGTATATTCATGGAGGATACTGGCAGTTCCTCAGGTAAGTAAGCTGTCCGTCACACTTGTAGCAGCCAATGAGCTGCTCCGGATCTCTTCCAGCTGAACTCCATCCTCCTGGTGTACCGGCTCCTCTTCTGCACTGAAATGGCTTACCCCCCCCCCCCAGCAACAATAGATCCACCACAGCAACAACAGATGCCTTTCAAAAAATGCACCCAGCAACACTTACCCCCCAGCAGCAACAGTAGATACCTTGCAACAAAATATACTTCCCCCATCGGCAACAATAGATCCACCTCAGCAACAATAGACCTTCTGACAGCAACTTAGATCTCCCAGCAACAATAGGCCCCCTCCTCAATAGTAGATCTCTCAGCAACAATAGATCCCTGCCAGCAATATAGACCTTCCAGCAGCACGCTTCAATAGACCCTCCAGCATCCAAAAACAATAGACCCCTCCCTCAACAGTAGATCTCTCACAGCAACAATAGACCCCCTCCGCCAGCAACAAAAGATGACTTTCAACAGAAAAAACCCCAGCAACAATTGACCCCCCTCCCCCAGCAACAACAGATGACTTGAAACAAAATACCCCCCTCCCTTTCCCAGCAACAATAGAGTCCTGCCAGCAACTTAGACCCCCCCAGCATCCAAAAACAATAGACCACTCCCGCAACAGTAGATCTCTTCCAGCACAATAGAATAGACCCTCCCAGCAACAATAGATTACTTTCAACAGAAAAATAGCAACAATAAATCCACCCCAGCAACAATAGATGCCTTGAAACAAAATACTCCCCTTCCTTTCCCAGCAATAATAGATCCAGCCCAGAAACAATAGACACTTGCCAGCAACTTAGATCCCCCAGCATTCAGCAAAAATAGGCCCCTCCCTCAACCATAGATCTCTTGCCACCAATGGAGACTCCCCCAGCAATATATCCTCCATCAGCAACAATAGACCCAACAATTCAGATCTTCTAGCAGCAAGCATCAATAAACCCTCCAGCATCCAGAAACAATAGACCCTTCTCTCAACAGTAGATCTTACCCAGCAACAGTAGAATAGACACCCCCCCAGCAACAATAGGTGCCTTTCAACAAAATACCCCAGCAACAATAGATCCACCCCAGCAACAATAGATGTCTTGAAACATTATACCCCCCCCCCAGCAACAATAAATATGTTTCAACAAAATACCAGCAGCAACAATAGACCACTGCCAGCAACTTATAACCCCCCAGCATTCAGAAACAATAGACCCTTCCAAAAACAGTATCTCTTGGGAATAATTATACCCCCGGCAAAAACAGACCCCCCCAGCAACAATAAATGCTTTGCAGCAAAATACCCCCAGCAACAATAGACTACTGCTAGCAACTTATAACCCCTAAGCATTCAGAAACAATAGACCCCTTCAAAAACAGTATCTCTTGGGAATAATTATACCCCCCGGCAACAATAAATCCCCCACCAGCAACAATAGACCCCTGACAGCAATTTAGATCTTCCAGCAGCAAGCATCAATAGACCATCCAGAAACAATAGACCCCTCCATCAACAGTAGATCTCTCCCAGCAACAATAGACCCTCCTCTCCCCCTCAGCATCAATAGATCCCCCTGAAGCAACCAACATCAATAAATCCTTCTCTGACTTTTTTCTCTTCTGTGGTTAGTAAGGAGGAGTCGGGATTTGCGGCGCCCCCGCTGGTGTCTCATGGTATTGCAGTGATGGCGATGGATTACGATATCGCTCCTGGAGGTGAGAGCGGAAATCAAATCGATCGTCTTCCGGACCCCTCGCAATATTCTGACTTGGTGTCGTTCTCTCAGGTGACATGGACCTCATGGTGTCGCAGGTCAGACGCAGCATCGTCGCCGTTCTTCAACGCTTCCCGCAGATCACGTACGTTTCCTGCAAACTCTTTACTTCTACTTCATAAATTGTTTGTTTAAGATTTTTATGTAAGGAAGGAAAATGTCACCGGAGAGGAGGATTGATCGATGAGATACATTGTATCCAATGACAGAACGATCGATATCGCGGAGGAGGTCATGAACTGTAGCGGCTTCTTTGTATGGATCGTTCACAACCAAATGTAATGAAATCGGTCAGATCTGAGGGGTCGATGTATGAAAAACTGCTTCTGTGACTGTCACCCATCATTCCTGTGATTGACCGATTTCCTGTAATCGTCAGCGCCATCTAGTGGCCATAATGTGGTATTTTCCTGAAATGCCTCAATCAGGAAATGAAGAAAACACCTAATTATGGCCTCTAGATGGCCTTGGTATTTTATAGTGCAGACAAGGGGCCCCAATAGTATAAAGTGCTGACAAGGGGCCCCCAATAGTATAAAGTGCAGACAAGGGGCCCCCATAGTATAAAGTGCAGACAAGTGGCCCCCATAGTATAAAGTGCTGACAAGGGGCCCCCAATAGTATAAAGTGCTGACAAGGGGCCCCCAATAGTTTAAAGTGCAGACATGGGGCCCCCAATAGTATAAAGTGCAGACAAGGGGCCCCCAATAGTATAAAGTGCAGACAAGGGCCCCCCAATAGTATAAAGTACAGACAATGGGCCCCAGTAGTGTGAAATGCAGATTGAAAATGCAACCAAATGTAAATGTATCCGGGAATGTTCTCTGCAGATCCATCTACCTGTGTGGACATTCTGCCGGGGCCCACCTGGCAGCCATGACGCTGAGCACAGACTGGTCACAGTGCGGGGGGGCCACTCCGGACATCAGAGGTCAGTGCCAGACATTAATATTCATCTCTATCCCCTGATAAGAAGTTGGAGGGGAACCCAGAACAGAGATGACCCCCAAGAGATCTGTAGAAAGAGTTCCATCACCCCCCCCCCCCCTCCACTCCTGTTCCATCCTATCACCCCCCCCTCCACTCCTTTTCCATCCTATCACCCCCCCCTCCACTCCTGTTCCATCCTATCACCCCCCCCCCCTCCACTCCTGTTCCATCCTATTACCCCCCCTCCACTCCTGTTCCATCCTATCACCCCCCCCTCCACTCCTGTTCCATCCTATCACCCCCCCCCCTCCACTCCAGTTCCATCCTATCACCCCCCCCCCCCTCCAATTCCATCTTATCACCCCCCTCCCCCTCCACTCCAGTTCCATCCTATCACCCCCCCCCCTCCAATTAAATTCCATCACCCCCCCTCCTCCACTCCAGTTCCATCCCATCACCCCCCCTCCAATTAAATCCCATCACCCCCCCCCTCCTCCACTCCAGTTCCATCCCATCACCCCCCCCCCTCTCCAATTCCATCCTATCACCCCCCCCCCTCCTCCACTCCAGTTCCATCCTATCATCCCCCCCCCCTCCACTTCAGTTCCATCTTATCATCCCCCCCCTCCACTCCAGATCCATCTTATCACCCCCTCCCTTCAATTCCATCTTCTCACCCCTCCACTCCACTCCAGTTCCATCGTCTCACACACCCCGTCACTCCAGATCCATCTTATCACCCCCCCCCTTCAATTCCATCTTCTCACCCCCCCCTCCACTCCTGTTCCATCCTATCACCCCCCCCCCTCCACTCCTGTTCCATCCTATCACCCCCCCCCCTCCACTCCAGTTCCATCCTATCACCCCCCCTTCCAATTCCATCCTATCACCCCCCTCCCCCTCCACTCCACTCCAGTTCCATCTTCTCACACCCCCCTTCACTCCAGATCCATCTTATCACCCCCCTCCAATTCCATCTTCTCACCCCCCCCTCCACTCCACTCCAGTTCCATCTTCTCACCCCCCCTCCACTCCACTCCAGTTCCATCTTATCACGCCCCACAAACACACACACACTCCAATTCCATCTTATCACCCCCCCCCCCCTCCACTCCAATTCCAACTTATCACCCCCCCCTCCTCCACTCCAATTCAATCTTATCACCCCCCCCCCCTCCTCCACTCCAATTCCATCTTATCACCCCCCACTGTTTGCTCGTTTGAAATATTACAAAGTGACCCATTACTGGAGTGTGCGGAGTGCAGCACATTGCGACACCCTGACATACGGTGGGATATTCTGCGACACATCAGAACGCAGCGTGTGAAATGGGAACAATTGTTTAGGATGGGCCCTGGCATTGATCCTGCGTTCATTGATTGATTGATCCTGTAGATCTCTGATTGGTTGATTGTTTTCATTTTCTGACTCTTCTCCCTCCATCTGTCCCCCCAGGGGCCCTCCTGGTCAGCGGAGTGTATGACCTGCTCCCCATCACCCACACCTACGTCAATGACGCCATAAAGATGTCCCAGTAAGAAGGTTTCTTCTTCCCTAATGCTGAGCGCAGTTATCCGTAACAGCCAATCAGAATGTATCCTTCTGTCATACCGACTTCTCGAAGCTGATCACAGCTGAAATCTGATTGGCTGCTAAGCACTGACACTTATCATCATTGCTGACGTGCATTAGTGCCGGTTCACACTACAGCCCAGATGCGTTCCGGACGCGTTTCTGCATGCGCAGTTTTGATGCTTTTTTGACACATTCTGGTGCATTTTTTCCTCTCTTTTTCAATTGAAATAGGCACATGTGCGTTGAGATGCATTTTCGATGCATTTCACAGTGTCCCAGTACAGGTCTGTGCAGGAAAAACGCAGCCTGTTCTACTGGAACTGCCAGCCCTGATGTGAACTATGACACTGACAACCAGATCACCGACTTTCTGTGCGTTTTGGATGCAGAAAAAAGCAACTGAAACACATGGAGTGTGAACTGCCCCTTAAACCTAATATTACTTCACTATGAATGGTGGGCGAAACGCAGCAGCCAATCAGAGAGCAGCTTTTACTACTTTGGTAGAACATCTGTGTTCCCAGAACAGGATGAGGCCAGGGGCGGACTGACAACTCATGGGGCCACCGGGCAATAGGGGATCATGGGGCCCCTGTGTCCTCAACCACACTCAAACCATACCCAAAAAAGCCTATGAAAGATACCAGGGGCATCTCATGGGGCCCTCTACTGACCCCTGGCCCTCGGACAGTGCCCAAATGGTCAGTCCGCCCCTGGACGAGGCAAATATAATGGAATGTAATTCATCGATGTGTTCCGTCTGTTCTGAAATAAATCTTCACACAGCTGCTGCAGATACACTATATTGCCCCAAGTATTGTCCCCGCCCTACCAATCATGGGATTCAGGTGTTCCAATCCCCTCCATATCATGTGATTCAGGTGTTCCAATCCCCTCCAATCATGGGATTCAGGTGTTCCAATCCCCTCCATATCATGTGATTCAGGTGTTCCAATCCCCTCCATATCATGTGATTCAGGTGTTCCAATCCCCTCCCAATCATGTGATTCACGTGTTCCAATCCCCTCCATATCATGTGATTCAGGTGTTCCAATCCCCTCCATATCATGTGATTCAGGTGTTCCAATCCCCTCCATATCATGTGATTCAGGTGTCCCAATCCCCTCCATGGACACAGATGTATACAATCAAGCCCCTAGGCATGCAGACTGCTTCTACAAACATTGGAGAAAGGATAGGTGGCCACCTGGGCAATAAGTCCATCCGTGACATTTCCTGGATACTAAATATTCCACGCTCAACTGTTAGTGGGATTATAACAAAGTGGAAGCAATTGGGAACAACAACCACTCAGCCACCAAGTGGTTGGCCACGTCACATGACAGGGCGGGGTCAGCACATGCTGAAGCGCACAGTGCGCAGAAGTCACCAACTGTCTGCAGAGTCAATAGCTAAAGACCTCCAAACTTGGTGTGGCCTTCAGATGAGCCCAACAACAGTGCGTAGAGAGCTTCATGGAATGGGTTTCCATGGCCGAGCAGCTGCATCCAAGCCTTACATCACCAAGTGCAATGCAAAGCGTCGGATGCTGTGGTGTAAAGCACGCCGCCACTGGACTCTAGAGCAGAGGAGATGTGTTCTCTGGAGTGACCAATCACGCGTCTCTGTCTGGAAATCCAATGGACGTGTCTGGGTTTTGGCGGTGGCCAGGAGAACGGTACTTGCCTGACTGCATTGTGCCAAGTGTAAAGTTTGGTGGAGGGGGGATTATGGTGTGGGGGTGTTTTTCAGGGGTTGGACTTGGCCCCCTAGTTCCAGTGAAGGGAACACTTAAGGCGACATTTTTGACAATTTCATGCTCCCAACTTTGTGGGAAGAGTTTGGGGATCTCCCCTTCCTGTTCCAACATGACTGCCCCCCAGTGCACAAAGCAAGGTCCATAAAGACATGGAGGAGCCAGTTTGGGGTGGAGGAACTTGACTGTCCTGCACAGAGTCCTGACCTCAACCCCATAGAACACCTTTGGGATGAATTAGAGCAGAGACTGTAAGCCAGGCCTCCTCCCCCGACATCAGTGCCTGCCTTACAAATGTGCTTCTGGAAGAATGGTCCAACCTTCCCATAGACACCCTCCTAAACCTTGTGGACGGCCTTCCCAGAAGAGTTGAAGCTGTTATAGCTGCAAAGGGCGGGGCCAACTCAATATTGAACCCTACGGACTAAGACTGGGGGGCCATTATAGGTCATGTGAGGGGAAAGGGCGGGGCCAACTTAATATTGAACCCTACGGACTAAGACAGGGGGCCATTAAAGCTCATGTGTGTGGAAAGGGCGGGGCCAACTCAATATTGAACCCTACGGACTAAGACTGGGGGGCCATTAAAGGTCATGTGAGGGGAAAGGGCGGGGCCAACTTAACCATTAGCCGCCCGGCCAATGGCCGTTTGGCGGCTTCAGATGTGTCTCTTCACTCTGGGTGCACGCCATTTGGCGTGCTCCCGCACATGCGCAGTTTGCGCTAATGCAGAGCGGAGCAGCAGTGCGATCTGTCACCGGCCGTGCACCTTGGACACGGCCGATGACAGATCCGAGTACCAGCTCCAGTTGCTGGTACCATGTGACCTGCTGTGACCAATCACAGCAGGTCACATGACAGTTGTATACATTGGATGGCTTCATTCATGATGCCATCCATTGTATACTAATGCCTAGCTGTGAATGGTCACAGCTAATCACATGCACATGTCATGTGATTAGCTGTGACCAAATCACAGCTAAGCACAAAAAAAAAAAAAAAGCTGAATGAATCGATTTCATTCAGGTAAATGCTTGCTTATAGCAAAGTAATTCTTTGCTATAAGCAAATTGTGTAAAAAAAAAATACTGATCACTTCCCCAAAGTAGTACAATGTTACTATGGTAACATTGTACTACTTTGGTCATAGTAAAATATGAAAAAAAAATCTTAAAAATTTTTTAAAAAATGTAATAAAAAATTAAATATAATAAAAAAAAAAAATATATATATATATTTTTTTTTCATACTGTCACCAGTCAGTGTCCTTGTTAACCGCCATGCCAGTTATATGATGACCCTGTACTGCACTGGTGGCAGTATGTAAAAAAAAAAATAGTGAAAATAATTTTTTTCATTTTTTCATTTTCCGAAAAATTATGACAAAAAAATACAACTTCAAAAAACTCGCCATGCCTCTTATGAAGTACGTCGGACTGTCTACTCTGCAAAAAGGGGTCATTTGGGGATATCTGTACTGTCCTGACATTTGGGGGATATCTGTACTGTTCTGACATTTGGGGGATATCTGTCCTGTCCTGACATTTGGGGGATATCTGTACTGTCCTGACATTTGGGGGATATCTGTACTGTTCTGACATTTGGGGGGATATCTGTACTGTCCTGACATTTGGGGGATATCTGTACTGTTCTGACATTTGGGGGGATATCTGTACTGTCCTGACATTTGGGGGATATCTGTACTATTCTGACATTTGGGGGATCTCTGTACTGTTCTGACATTTGGGGGATATCTGTACTGTCCTGACATTTGGGGGATATCTGTACTGTTCTGACATTTGGGGGGATATCTGTACTGTCCTGACATTTGGGGGATATCTGTACTGTCCTGACATTTGGGGGATATCTGTACTGTTCTGACATTTGGGGGGATATCTGTACTGTCCTGACATTTGGGGGATATCTGTACCGTCCTGACATTTGGGGGATATCTGTACCGTTCTGACATTTGGGGGATATCTGTACCGTCCTGACATTTGGGGGATATCTGTACCATCCTGACATTTGGGGGATATCTGTACCGTCCTGACATTTGGGGGATATCTGTACCGTCCTGACATTTGGGGGATATCTGTACCGTTCTGACATTTGGGGGATATCTGTACTGTTCTGACATTTGGGGGATATCTGTACTGTTCTGACATTCTTGGACCTCAAGAAATTAGATTGGCTGTCAGTACTTCAGGATTGATCAATATTCAGATCTATCCCATAGTTTGTGAACTCTATAACTTTCCTACAGATAAATAATACATCCTAATTTGGGTTATTTTCACCAAAGACATGGAGCAGAATACATCTCGGCCTAAATTTATGAAGAACAATTATTTATTTGTAAACTTTAATAACAGAAACAAAGAAAAATGTGGTTTTTTTTCAAAATTTTTGGTCTTTTTTTGTTAATTTAGCAAAAATTAAAAACCCCAGCGGTGATTAAATACCACCAAAAGAAAGCTCTAGTTGTGTGAAGAAAATGATAAAATTTTAGTTTGGGTACAATGTTGTATGACCGCGCAATTGTCATTCAAAATGTGAGAGCGCTGAAACCTGAAAACTGGCCTGGGCAGGAAGGTGTAAAATTGCCGGGTATTGAAACGGTTAATATTGAACCCTACGGACTAAGACTGGGGGGCCATTAAAGGTCATGTGTGTGGAGAGGCCGGCGGCCCAATACTTGGGGCAATATAGTGTACTTTGAATCTGTCCTCATATGGAGTTGCAACATGCCGGCCAAAAGCTGAAATCAGCCTTGCTGTGGGAGGGGCTACTCTGTAAGCCTATGGACATTGCCATCAGATATATATTTTCATACAAAGTCCATGCATGCTGAGTGATGTGTCAGTGTGACCCTTCCAGGTATTTATTCCCTCTCCCAGAGATCACAGGACTCCCCCTGACAATGTCTTCACCTGATCTTCTCTCCAGAAGGATGGCACCATCTTTGTTCTGGCATCATCCGAATCACCATCTACTTCCTGGACAGAGATGCCGGCTTAGAGATGACACAATCATGTAAATCCTGGTGCCTGTGCAGTTCTTGGCTGTGTTCACAAATGCATGACACAGATCAGCCCCTGACGCAGCCTCTCACCTTGTGACTTGCTACAAAGTTACAATGTACAGTCTGATCACTGGGGGGGGGGAGCCTGAGGAAATGACTCCTCCTTCTACAAAGTTACAATGTACAGTCTAATCACTGGGGGAGGGGCTGAGGAAATGACTCCTCCTCCTTCTACAAAGTTACAATGTACAGTCTGATCACTGGGGGAGGGGAGACTGAGGAAATGCTTCTTCCTCCTTCTACAAAGCTACAATGTACAGTCTGATTACTGAGGGAGGGGAGACTGAGGAAATGTCTACTCCTCCTTCTACAAAGTTACAGTTTACAGTCTGATCACTGGGGGAGGGGAGGCTGAGGAAATGCTCCTCCTCCTTCTACAAAGTTACAATGTACAGTCTGATCACTGGGGGAGGGGAGACTGAGGAAATGACTCCTCCTCCTTCTACAATGTACAGTCTGATCACTAGGGAAGGGAGACTGAGGAAATGCTTCCCCCTGCCTGCAGCAGACGGATGACATCATCTCAGCCTAGGCACAGTTTCTGGACTGACAGGTGAGTAATATATTTTTGCAGACTGAGGATGGATCATGACACTTCTCTTCTTCCACAGGGAGGTGGCAATAAGGAATAGCCCCATACAACTTACAGCACTGCTGAAAAACCATGCAAACAACTGCCAGATGACCATTGCAGTGGCTGAGCATGATTCTCCGGAGTTCCACAGACAATCGCTGGAATATTTCCAGGTAACTCTCTGTATGAAGCACATCCTCTGGGACATGTGGGGAATGGGCAGTAAAATCCATTCCCACCTTCAGGGGGCGCATTCCCTGTTCCCAGAGAGCTGTGCACTAATGAGGGCTCAGCTGCCCCACCCCCGAGGATGCAGCACAGCTCAGTGTACAGTGCTGTCCACTAGGGGCTCCTGGAGCAGCTCACTGCCCTGAGGACACATGTGCATCCCTGCTATGCATGGATTGTCATTGCTGTCATGTCTGAACATGCTCGCTGCCTGGCTGTCATTGTTGTGTCTGAACATGCTCGCTGCCTGGCTGTCATTGTTGTGTCTGAACATGCTCGCTGCCTGGCTGTCATTGCTGATGCGTCTGAACATGCTCACTGCCTGGCTGTCATTGCTGTGTCTGAACATGCTCGCTGCCTGGCTGTCATTGTTGTGTCTGAACATGCTCACTGCCTGGCTGTCATTGTTGTGTCTGAACATGCTCGCTGCCTGGCTGTCATTGCTGTGTCTGAACATGCTCGCTGCCTGGCTGTCATTGTTGTGTCTGAACATGCTCACTGCCTGGCTGTCATTGTTGTGTCTGAACATGCTCGCTGCCTGGCTGTCATTGCTGATGCGTCTGAACATGCTCACTGCCTGGCTGTCTTTGCTGACATGTTTAAACATGCTTATTGCCTGGCTGTCATTGCTGATGCATCTGAACATGCTCACTGCCTGGCTGTCATTGTTGCCGTGTCTGAACATGCTCATTGCTGATGTGTTTGAACATGCTTGCTGCCTGGCTGTCCTTGCTGACATGTCTGAACATGCTCATTGCTGATGTGTTTGAACATGCTTGCTGCCTGGCTGTCCTTGCTGACATGTCTGAACATGCTCGCTGCCTGGCTGTCCTTGCTGACATGTCTGAACATGCTCACTGCCTGGCTGTCCTTGCTGACATGTCTGAACATGCTCACTGTCTGGCTGCTTTGTTTATGAATCTGATTCTCAGAATTCCGTCTACAGAGGTTTGGATGACATTTTCCATCCATTTTTTTCTCTGCAGAGTCTGAAGGATTTGGGCCTCGCCGTCTCCTATCAGAGGGTGGAGGACACGGATCACTTTGATGTCGTAGAACGCTTATCCCAGGATGGATATGTTCTCACTCAGGTGAGATCTGCACCCGCCCCATGTGTCTATACCCGCCCCATGTGTCTATACCCTCCCCATGTGTCTATACCCACCCCATGTGTCTATACCCGCCCCATGTGTCTACACAACACACCCTCCATGCTGGGTTACTTGTTACCAAACCATGTCAGTGAGTGCCGCAGAGCAGACACACGCAGCTGTTTGCAGCAAATGTCTTTCATTTATTCTCTAGATACATCATAATAGACGGGTGAACTCTCTGCTGCAACACTCACCTTCAGTCCAGAGCTGTCCTCTGCACTACTTCTTCTCTGCCTGTAGATGGCAGCAATCATTGAGGCTGAGAGCCCATTTATTTTCCTGCTTTGTGTAAAAGCCGTATTAAACCCAAAAATAAACATTTATGATATTGCAGTGTACCGAGGGCACAATACTTGGGGTGTCAGGAGGGCACAGTACTGGGGGTGTCTGGATGGCACAGTATTGGGGGTGTCAGGAGGGCACATTACTGGGATCAGGAGGGCACAGTACTGGGGGTGTCAGGAGGTCACAGTACTGGGGGAGTCTGGAGGGCACATTACTGGGATCAGGAGGTCACAGTACTGGGGGTGTCTGGAGGGCACACTACTGGGGGTGTCTGGAGGACACACTACTGGGGGTGTTAGGAGGGCACATTACTGGGATCAGGAGGGCACAGTACTGGGGGTGGCAGGAGGGCACAGTACTGGGGGTGGCAGGAGGGCACAGTACTGGGGGTGGCAGGAGGGCACAGTACTGGGGGTGGCAGGAGGGCACAGTACTAGGGGTGTCTGGAGGGCAAAGTACTTGGGGTGTCTAGAGGGCACACTACTGGGGGTGTCTGGAGGGCACAGTACTGGGGGTGTCTGGAGGGCACACTACTGGGGGTGTCTGGAGGGCACACTACTGGGGGTGTCTAGAGGGCACACTACTGGTGGTGTCTGGAGGGCACACTACTGGGGGTGTCTGGAGGGCACACTACTGGGGGTGTCAGGAGGGCACAGTACTGGGGGAGTTCAGAGGGCACATTACTGGGATAAGGAGGGCACAGTACAGGGGGAGTCAGGAGAGCACATTACTGGGATCAGGAGGGCACAGTACAGGGATCAGGAGGGCACAGTACAGGGATCAGGAGGGCACAGTACTGGGATCAGGAGGGCACATTACTGTGATCAGGAGGGCACATTACTGGGATCAGGAGGGCACAGTACAGGGATCAGGAGGGCACAGTACAGGGATCAGGAGGGCACAGTACAGGGATCAGGAGGGCACAGTACTGGGATCACGAGGGCACGATACTGGGATCAGGAGGACACAGTACAGATTCTGGGACACTGCCCAAGACAGCTTTGTAAAAAGCATGACTGTCCCGGCAAATCAGGGACAGTCGGCAAGTATGATGTAATGCAAGATTATCATGGGGCCCCCATGCACCTGGGGCCCCTGGGCAGTGCCCAGCAGTGCTCATGCATCAAGACAGCCCTGTACACTACTCTGCATTATAACACGCTACAACACAGGGATGTCACCTTTGTGCGTCAACTGCCATTCAAAATGAATGCCCTGCAATGCATGTCACCAGGACATGGAAGTGGCCCCGAGTTATGGCCAGCATCGCTCAGCTCAGTCGTGAACGCACCTCCAGGATGCTCCAGCATCAGGTCACCTCTGGGCACCAATTTAGCAGCTGGAATAACCCAACAACTGGAGAGGATATTCCAAGAATTAGGATTCCCGGATTCCAGAGCCTTCTCTCTCTAGTGTAGCACTGTGAACCCTGATAATGGGTCATATATTACCCCCGCCGTGGTTCCCGGGCTCTCCCATTCCTCTGCATAGCCTGAGACCAGCGGGTGAAAATGCGGAGATGGGAACCTGTCCCTTAGGAAATCATGGTAAATGGACTGTACTGCATTTCGGCAAAACGTAAAATGCTGCAGAAAACGCTTAGGTGGGAACCCGGGGTAATTGCGCCTCACATGAGGTATCTTTGTGAATATTGGAGTGAGAGAACTGTAAACTGATATCCTGTAAAGGCTTTGGAAGTGTCGCCTATGGACAATTGTATAGTTCTTTGAGTTTAATGGGAGTACACAATTTTTAAGACTTGACATGTTTGGGATCGATTTACTCGACACAACCCAATCTTCTATATTTTAATTGGGTATATTATTTTGGTTTTTTTCAACACAAAAAAGTTGATACTACTATTTTATTCTCCAGGGGCCTCTGCTTTCAGAAAAAAATATACTTTCTTTGGGGGGGGGGAGGGTTACAGTGAATGCAGATTTTAACATTTGTGCAACAAAAAAATGTAAGACTTGCCCCGGTAGGTGAGTGGTTAACCAGCAGAACTCATTCGAATGCATATTGTGCCGGCACTGATGGCGAGTTTGGTTCTGGCAGTGCAGGTACTGTGCACATGTGTGAGGGGCTGGGAGCTTTAAGATACAGGGACAGCTAACAATGACATGAGCGCCATTTTATGAATGTTGAGCGTTGGCAATGTTACATGTTGGTTTATTTTAGTAATTATTTGTTTCATTTTATTTACAGCTCCTTCTAGAAATGATCTTGAACAAGAGAAGCAAATATCATTAGACCAATGGGAGGCGAATACTGGTGGCATGTGATCAATGGGAGATGAATACTGGGAGTCTGTGATAAATGGGAGACGTATACTAGGAGCATGTGACCAATGGGAAACATATACTGGGAGCATGTGATCAATGGGAGACGAATACTGGGAGCATGTGACCAATGGGAGATGTATACTGGGAGCATGTGACCAATGGGAGATGAATACTGGGAGCATGTGACCAATGGGAGATGAATACTGGGAGCATGTGACCAATGGGAGATGTATTCTGGGAGCATGTGACCAATGGGAGATGTATTCTGGGAGCATGTGACCAATGGGAGATGTATTCTGGGAGCATGTGATCAATGAAAGATGTATTCTGGGAGCATGTGACCAATGGGAGATGTATTCTGGGAGCATGTGACCAATGGGAGATGAATACTGGGAGCCTGTGATAAATGGGAGACGTATACTGGGAGCATGTGATCAATGGGGGACAAATACTAGGAGCATGTGACCAATGGGAAACATATACTGGGAGCATGTGATCAATGGGAGACGAATACTGGGAGCATGTGATAAATGGGAGATGAATACTGGGAGCATGTGACCAATGGGAGACGTATACTGGGAGCATGTGATCAATATGAGATGAATACTGGGAGCCTGTGATCAATGGGAGACATATACTGGGAGCATGTGACCAATGGGAGACGTATACTGGGAGCATGTGACCAATGGGAGACGTATACTGGGAGCATGTGATAAATGGGAGATGTATTCTGGGAGCATTTGACCAATGGGAGATGAATACTGGGAGCCTGTGACCAATGGGAGACGAATACTGGGAGCATGTGACCAATGGGAGACGTGTACTGGGAGCATGCGATAAATGGCAGACGAATACTAGGAGCATGTGACCAATGGAAGACATATACGGGGAGCAATGTGACCAATGGGAGACGAATACTGGGAGCATGTGATCAATGGGAGATGAATACTGGGAGCATGTGACCAATGGGAGATGTATTCTGGGAGCATGTGACCAATGGGAGATGTATTCTGGGAGCATGTGACCAATGGGAGATGTATTCTGGGAGCATGTGACCAATGGGAGATGTATTCTGGGAGCATGTGATCAATGAAAGATGTATTCTGGGAGCATGTGACCAATGGGAGATGTATTCTGGGAGCATGTGATCAATGAAAGACGTATTCTGGGAGCATGTGACCAATGGGAGATGTATTCTGGGAGCATGTGACCAATGGGAGATGTATTCTGGGAGCATGTGACCAATGGGAGACGAATACTTGGGTGATCAATGGCGGACGTACTGTATACTGGGGCACATGTGATCAACACCCCTAGAAAGAAGCTGAAGTTTGATCTGCTTATACTTTGCCTTCCCTGCCCCCTCCCCTCATTAACATAATAATGTATATTGAAAATAAAACCTTTCCGCTCATTTTATTTCCGGCGATGTCATAATATACAAAGTGGCCCTGTGGATGCACCAAATTCAGAAGAATTCCCTCCAGTTGGTAGTTAATGAAACTGGAGGTATGTAGGGCCAACAATAAGCCGGCATACAGAGATATGCAGAGAGCTGGGTGTGGGGAGCAGAATGCAGAGAGCAGAGTGCTGAGTACACGGTGCTGAGTGTGAATTACAGAGTGCTGAGAGTGGAGAGCAGAATGGATGGGAGAAGAACGGATGGTGCTGAGAGTGGAGAGCAGAATGGATGGGAGAAGAACGGATGGTGCTGAGAGTGGAGAGCAGAATGGATGGGAGAAGAACGGATGGTGCTGAGAGTGGAGAGCAGAATGGATGGGAGAAGAACGGATGGTGCTGAGAGTGGAGAGCAGAATGGATGGGAGAAGAACGGATGGTGCTGAGAGTGGAGAGCAGAATGGACGGGAGAAGAACGGATGGTGCTGAGAGTGGAGAGCAGAACGGAAGGTGCTGATAGTGGAGAGCAGAATGGACGGGAGAAGAACGGATGGTGCTGAGAGTGGAGAGCAGAATGGATGGGAGAAGAACGGATGGTGCTGAGAGTGGAGAGCAGAATGGATGGGAGAAGAACGGATGGTGCTGAGAGTGGAGAGCAGAATGGATGGGAGAAGAACGGATGGTGCTGAGAGTGGAGAGCAGAATGGACGGGAGAAGAACGGATGGTGCTGAGAGTGGAGAGCAGAACGGAAGGTGCTGATAGTGGAGAGCAGAATGGACGGGAGAAGAACGGATGGTGCTGAGAGTGGAGAGCAGAATGGACGGGAGAAGAACGGATGGTGCTGAGAGTGGAGAGCAGAACAGAAGGTGCTGAGAGTGGAGAGCAGAATGGATGGGAGAAGAACGGATGGTGCTGAGAGTGGAGAGCAGAATGGATGGGAGAAGAACGGATGGTGCTGAGAGTGGAGAGCAGAATGGATGGTGCTGATAGTGGAGAGCAGAATGGACGGGAGAAGAACGGATGGTGCTGAGAGTGGAGAGCAGAACAGAAGGTGCTGAGAGTGGAGAGCAGAATGGATGGGAGAAGAACAGATGGTGCTGAGAGTGGAGAGCAGAACGGATGGTGCTGAGAGTGGAGAGCAGAACGGATGGGAGAAGAATGGATGGTGCTGAGAGTGGAGAGCAGAATGGATGGGAGAAGAACGGATGGTGCTGAGAATGGACTGTGCGGTTCTGAGAGTGGACTGTGCGGTGCTGAGAGTGGACTGTGCGGTGCTGAGAGTGGACTGTGCGGTGCAGAGAGTGGACTGTGCGGTGCTGAGTGCAGAGTGTGGTGTGTAGAGGACCTGTCCCTATACACTGTACAGCAGAGTGCCATGTTTGCCGCTGAGCAGCATTACACTGATCTTCCCTTTTATTTGCTGTGTAGAGGAGCAACATCAGCAGGAGGCATGGGAACAGCAGTACACTGATCATTCTAGAAATTAGCTGTGCAGGGGGGTGTCAGCAGGAGGCATAGGAACAGCATTACACTGATCGTTCCTTTTATTAGCTGTGCAGAGGAGCAACATCAGCAGGAGGCCTAGGAACAGCAGTACACTTATCTTAACGTTGTTAGCTGATCTTCCTAATGATTAGCTGTGCAAAGGACATGTCAATACACTGATCTTTCTAGTAATTAGCTGTACAGGGGGCATGTCAGCAGGAGGCATAGGAACAGTAGTACACTGATCTTCCCTTTTATTAGTTGTGCAGAGGGGCAACATCAACAGGAGGCATAGGAACAGCAGTGCGCTGATCTTCCCAGTGATTAGCTGTGCAGGGGGCATGTCAGCAGGAGGCATAGGAACAGTAGTACACTGATCTTCCCAGTGATTAGCTGTGCAGGGGACATGTCAGCAGGAGGCATAGGAACAGTAGTACACTGATCCTCCCAGTGATTAGGTGTACAGGGGGACATGTTTGCAGGAATCATGGGGGGGGGTGTCAGCAGTAGGCACTGGCACAGCAGTACACTGGTCCTCTCTTCCTAGTGATTAACTGTGCAAGGGGTTGTATCCGCACAAGTCTGACCAATGGTGTACAGGCAGACTATGCTCTCAAGTAGAATAAGCAAGCTGGGCACCCTGGGGTGGATGTGCTTCCATCCCTGAAGCGGTCAACTATTTAATGAAAGTCCCTATGAAAGCAGAGGGACTGTCAGGATCAGCAGGAATGTGACATAAAGGAAGCCATGAACAGAGAACAGGATACTTTTTATTAAACAAAAACAGGGTAACAGACACACATCAGGAATGGGAAACATGGATGTAACATACATCATAAGACTCAGGCCTCACGCCACACGCATGACAACAGACATTACTTACAACTGTTGCTGAATGGCACCCCATCATAACTTGCCATGGCGCGGTGCCAGAAACCGTGCGGGCGCTTTGTCATCTGATTCATTTTGAATCGGCTACCTAAAGAAACCAACTTGTAAAAAACCACATTAACATAACACACTCCAAAAACAAAGTGTGATCCCCGGCTAACAGAGGCTCCACCCCCTCCCAGCTCCACCCAAAATAAATAGAACATTTGGGCTGGAGTTGGGTAACTGGTTAATTTTGACTTGCGTATGAAAAGGTAATCCGATACAAACGTCTCTGGATCCCTGAGCAACTAATCCAGTCCTTCTTTTCATTGAACCTTTGGACTGTAGGAAGAGGACTGTTGAGTAACATGAGAGACTTTACCAGCGCTCACTGCTGCCGGTGCACTCGAGGACCTCGTGGGTTGCATGTAGATCGTTGCTGGGCAGCAGGTAGAGCGCTAGTGGGCTGCAGGTAGCATGCTTGCGGGCTACTTGTAGAGTGCTGTGGGACCCCACATAGATTGTTGGTGGGCCGCGGGTGGCGTGCTGGCGGGCCACTCCTAGATTGTTGGTGGGCCGCATGTAGATCGCTGGTGGGTCGCAGGTTGAGTGCTGGTGGGAGGAAGGTAGAGCGATGTTGGGCCGCAGACAGAGCATTGGTTGTCCAAAAGTAGCCTGCTGGTGGGCCACAGGGAGAGTGCTGATGGGCTGCATGCGGAGTGCTGGTAGGCCCTAGGTTGCGTGCTGGTGGGCCACAGGTGGACTGCTGGTGGGCAATGAGTGGAGTGCTGGTGGATGTTAGGTAGAGTGCTGGTGGACACCAGGTAGATCGTTGGTTGGCAGCAGTTGGAGTACTGGTGGGCCACAGGTAGAATGCTGGTGGGTGGCAAGTAGAGTGCTGGTGGATGGTAGGTAGAGTATTGGTGGACACCAGGTAGATTGCTGGTAGGTGGCAGGTTGAGCGCTGGTTGGCAGCATGTAGATTGTGGGTGGGCTGCAGGTAGAGCGCCGGTGGGTGAAAGGTAAAGCGCTGGTGGACTGCATGTAGATCACTTGTGGGTGGCACTTGGGACTCTGGTGGGCAGCAGGTAGACTGCTGGTGAGTGTCAGGTAAAGCTCCAGTGGGCTGCAGGTAGAGCGCCGGTGGGTGGAAGGTAAAGCGCTGGTGAACTGCATGTAGATCACTTGTGGGTGGCACTTGGGACTGTGGTGGGCAGCAGGTAGACTGCTGGTGGGCATCAGGTAAAGCTCCGGTGGGCTGCAGGTAGAGCGCTGGTGGGTGGAAGGTAGAGAGCTGGTGGACTGCATGTAGATCATTTGTGGGAGGCACTTGGGACTCTGTTGGGCAGCAGGTAGACTGCTGATGGGTGTCAGGTGAAGTTCCGGTGGGCTGCAGGTAGAGCACTGGTGGATGGAAGACAGAGAGCTGATGGACTGCATGTAGATCACTTGTGGGTGGCACTTGGGACTCTGGTGGGCAGAAGGTAGAGTGCTGGTGGGCATCAGGTAAAGCTCCGGTGGGCTGCAGGTAGTGCGCTGGTGGGTCCCAAGTTGAGCGCTGGTGGACAGCAGGTGGAGAGCTGGTAGGCTGCCTGTATAGTGCTGGTGGGGTGTTGGCAGATCGCTGGTGGACAGCAGGTGGAGCGTTGGCAGGCCACCTGTGTAGTGCTGGTGGGCTGTAGGCAGAGCGCCGGTGGCCAGCAGGTGGAACGCTGGAAGACCTACTGTACAGTGCTGGTGGGCTGTAGGCAGAGAGCCGGTGGCCAGCAGGTGGAGTGCTGTTGGGCCGCATGTAGAGCACTGGTGAGCTGCCCATAGAGCGCTGGTGGGCCACCTGTAGAGTGCTGGTGGGCTGGAGGTAGAACGCTGGTGATCAGGTGGGCTGCTTGTAGAGTGCTGGGGGGCTGTATCTAGAGCACTGGTGGACAGCAGGTGGAGTGCTGATGGACGCATGTAGATTTCTGGTGAGCCTTATCCACACCTCCCAATTCTGAAATGATAAGAAGGACCCCTATCAGCACACAGTGTGTATGTCACAATCCTGGTGACACCAACAACACAGATCTAACATACAGAAAGTGATTGGCTGAACCACACAAGGGCTTCTATGACCTCTATTTTTCCTTTATATTGGCTTATTACAGTGGTCTCCAAACTTCAGCCCTTTGCTTGCCCTATTCCTGTCACTGACACCAACAATGGGGCACAATTGCGGCCCTTAGCCTTCTCTTCTCAGGTCCCCATCAGGACCCCTCCCTCCTGCCAAGCCCATGCACAGCAAGCACCTTGCTATGGGGGCACTTGAGAAGGCTCTCTCCCGAGCTGCTTCCCTGCGTGTCCATTTACAGACAGAACCATGGCTCAGCCCTGCCCCCTCTCTCTCCTCATTGGCTTACTGGCTGTGAGTGGATACCACTTCCGTCTTAGCCAATGAGGAAGAAGAGTCCCCGGAGAACTGAGGCTCTGATGCACATTGCTGGATCGCGATCAAATGAAATCTGCCATAAATAATCATAATAAAAAAACTGTCATAAAAGTCAACAATAATAATTGAATCAGATAAGTATGAATGGAACCAAACGCGTCAGATTTGATAAAAGCAAAAGAAGATCCATATCAGGCTGAACATGGGGGGGTGGTCAGCATTAACTATTATCGATAAAACAGCTTATGTCCACCTCTACGTTAAGGCCGTTAGGGTGCAAAGTGCGAAGTACATGTATCCACTTTGTAATAATAATATATACTATAATAAATTGTAAAATAATAATATATACTATAATTAATTGTAAAATAATATATAGTAAATTGTAAAATAATAATATATAATAAATTGTAAAATAATAATATATAATAAATTGTAAAATAATAATATATACTATAATTAATTGTAAAATAATATATAATAAATTGTAAAATAATAATATATACTATAATTAATTGTAAAATAATATATAATAAATTGTAAAATAATAATATATTCTATAATAAATTAATTGTAAAATAATATATAGAAAATTGTAAAATAATAATATATATTAAATTGTAAAATAATAATATATTCTATAATAAATTGTAAAATAATAATATATACTATAATTAATTGTAAAATATTAATATAGTCTATAATAAATTGTAAAATAATAATATAGTCTATAATAAATTGTAAAATAATAATATATAATAAATTGTAAAATAATAATATATACTATAATAAATTGTAAAATAATAATATATAATAATAAATGACATCAGATAACATACTACAAGAACGTGTAATATAATGTTCTATTATGTAATCAATGACAATCCTAGATAGAATATGAATACAATAATAGTTGATACAATAAAGGGAATAAATAATGGAGAGAGGAGGGTGGGAATCGCCTGGCAGTATACAGAGCCCTGTGCATAGAGCCGTACACACCATGGACAAGCAGATTGGGGGTCAGTAGGGCACAAGGTGGGATGAGGTAGACTCTCGGCACACGTGACTCCCCGTCGGGATTACACGGCAACCAATCAGCGTTCACGTTGTAACTTTTCCTTAGAGAACAAAACAAAAAAAAAACAGTTCTATCCGCACAGTTTCAGCATTTCTTCCCCCGTACATCGCCCCCGGAGGGTTCCCCTTTACGTTATAGAAAATAAAATAAATAATTGTAGTCACCGTGCGCGGGGGATGCCGGGAGTTGTAGTTCCGGGTTCTCTTAAAGAGCGGCCCTACAGGCTATTGGCCGCAATGGTCACGTGTTCACTGGGCTCGCGTGACGTCACCGGGATTTGAATCTAGCGCCATGTCGTACAGGTCTCCGCTCGTCCTTTCCGAATCCGCCCCGGGGGAGCCCAAACTACCGGAGGAATGGCGGCTCTATCTGATGGACACCCGGATCAGGACCTTCAGCAACTGGCCGTTCACCGAGGGCTGCGCCTGTACCCCGGAGAGGGTGAGAGAGAAGGGGGGAGCAATGCCATCCGTGTCGACCATTACAGGAATTTCCTTTTACTTCCGGTCATATGGGCAAAACAGGAAGTGAGGGAATCCCAGAACAGGTGTCCCTATTGGAAGATTTCCCTTCTATTTCTGTCTGAGGGGCAACCCCTAATGTGGAGCAATAGAAGTCTCTGTACCGGGGGAGGGTTGGTGTCCAAATGGGGGGGTGCAATGGAGGTCCCTGTAGTGGGGGTGGGGCAATGAAGGTCCCTACACTGGTGGGGGATGGGGGTTGTCCAGTGGAAGTCCCTATACAGGGGAGGGGATCCAGTTGAGTTCCTTATACTGGGGGGTCCAAATGCAGTCCCTATATTGGGGGTCCAATAGATGTCCCCATAATGGGGGGGGGGTCCAAATGCAGTCCTTATACTTGGGGAATTGTCCAATAGATGTCCCTATACTGGGGAATGGGGGAGCGGTGTCCAATGGAAGACCCTATACTGGGGAATGGGGGAGCGGTGTCCAATGGAAGACCCTATACTGGAGAATGGGGGGGGGGGGGGGATGTCCAATGGAAGACCCTATACTGGATAATGGGGGGGGGAGGATGTCCAATGGAAGACCCTATACTGGAGAATGGGGGGGGAGGATGTCCAATGGAAGACCCTATACTGGAGAATGGGGGGGGAGGATGTCCAATGGAAGACCCTATACTGGAGAATGGGGATGGGGGGGATGTCCAATGGAAGACCCTATACTGGAGAATGGGGATGGGGGGGATGTCCAATGGAAGACCCTATACTGGAGAATGGGGATGGGGGGGATGTCCAATGGAAGACCCTATACTGGAGAATGGGGATGGGGGGGATGTCCAATGGAAGACCCTATACTGGAGGATGGGGGGGGGGGGAGGATGTCCAATGGAAGACCCTATACTGGAGAATGGGGGGGGGGGAGGATGTCCAATGGAAGACCCTATACTGGAGAATGAGGATGGGGGGAAGGATGTCCAATGGAAGACCCTATACTGGAGAATGAGGATGGGGGGGAAGGATGTCCAATGGAAGACCCTATACTGGAGAATGAGGATGGGGGGGGGGGGGGGAGGATGTCCAATGGAAGACCCTATACTGGAGAATGGGGGGAGGATGTCCAATGGAAGACCCTATACTGGAGAATGGGGGGAGGATGTCCAATGGAAGACCCTATACTGGAGAATGGGGGGGAGGATGTCCAATGGAAGACCCTATACTGGAGAATGGGGGGGAGGATGTCCAATGGAAGACCCTATACTGGAGAATGGGGGGGAGGATGTCCAATGGAAGACCCTATACTGGAGAATGGGGGGGAGGATGTCCAATGGAAGACCCTATACTGGAGAATGGGGGGAGGATGTCCAATGGAAGACCCTATACTGGAGAATGAGGAATGGGGGGGGGGGGGGGAGGATGTCCAATGGAAGACCCTATACTGGAGAATGGGGGGAGGATGTCCAATGGAAGACCCTATACTGGAGAATGGGGGGAGGATGTCCAATGGAAGACCCTATACTGGAGAATGGGGGGAGGATGTCCAATGGAAGACCCTATACTGGAGAATGAGGAATGGGGGGGGGGGGGGGGAGGATGTCCAATGGAAGACCCTATTCTGGGGAGGGGTTGGATTGGGTGTATTAGAAGTCCCTGTGGGGGGGGGGGGGTGATCGGATGGTTACATTGTTGTGTTTGGGTGTTGCAGATGGCGGAGGCGGGGTTCATTCACTGTCCCAGCAGTAACAGTCCGGACGTGGCGCAATGCTTCTTCTGTATGAAAGAACTGGAAGGCTGGGAGCCGGACGACGACCCCCTGTGAGTAGAGGGGGGGGGTTGCATACATGAAGGTGGGAGGAGTCCCGGGTCAGTTCCGTGACGTCTGCCTCTACACGGCTTATAGTGATCTTCTCCGCCGCAACTACAGACACGGAACTTCATGTATGAATGTTTACCTTCACCCACCCCGGAGTAATGTCGTGTGTACCGTACTCGCGGGATCCCTGTACAAGCTGGAGATCGCTGTATAGACACCGCTACTACACTGCTGCTACAGGGACCGCAGTATAGACACCACTACTACACCCCTACTACAGGGACCGCAGTATAGACACCGCCACTACACCCCTACTACAGGGACCGCAGTCTAGACACCGCTGCTACACCCCTACTACAGGGACCGCAGTCTAGACACCACTACTACACCCCTACTGCAGGGGCCGCAGTATAGACACCACTACTACACCCCTACTACAGGGACCGCAGTCTAGACACCGCCGCTACACCCCTACTACAGGGACCGCAGTCTAGACACCGCTACTACACCCCTACTGCAGGGGCCGCAGTATAGACACCGCTACTACACCCCTACTGCAGGGGCCGCAGTATAGACACCGCTACTACACCCCTACTGCAGGGGCCGCAGTATAGACACCGCTACTACACCCCTACTGCAGGGGCCGCAGTATAGACACCGCTACTACACCCCTACTGCAGGGGCCGCAGTATAGACACCGCTACTACACCCCTACTGCAGGGGCCGCAGTATAGACACCGCTACTACACCCCTACTGCAGGGGCCGCAGTATAGACACCGCTACTA
>NW_028321509.1:0-48019 GCF_062004578.1 Staurois parvus
AATACATATTCACACATACATAAATATTTAAAGAATCACAAAAAAAAAAATAAAAAATAAATAAAAAAAAAAAAAGCTTCTTTGCACAGCCAAGTGACAGTTGCCGGTGTCAAGTTGCCCGCTGACCCTGTGATACTTACCTCTGCAGCAATCCCCTGCTGAGCTTCTCTGCAGAACCCACAGATGTACCCTGGTGTTGGCATCGGTCATATGACAATGCTCAACCTGACAATTGGTCATTACGCCTGAGTACTGCATCATGGGGGAGGAGGTCACATGCTCTTCCACACCCCAAAACTGTTTTTTTTTTTTTTATTGACAGCTGTAATGGAGGAAGCATTGGCAGATGAATGTTTTAGAAGAAGGGGTTCAATAGGCTTTATAGGTCTCTAAAACAATTGCACATGCAAGTTTATGGCAAATAAAAGCTGATAATAAGCACCCTAAGGGAACATTACCCCCAAGGACACACAACGTTTTAAATCTCCAGGAGTCTCACCTAAAGCCAGACAAATACTGTTTATAGAGTGTCTGGGTTTGGATGCTCCCAGGCTGCACTGAAGATGATAATCTTCCAACTGTAAATACAGTGCATGTAAAAATGATTCATTCACTTTGAAGTTTGCAGTGGAAATTTTTTTTATTACACTGATCAATAGCCTTTAAACGGCAAACTGAAAACAAACTCTGCAAATTGAGTTAAATGAATAACGAAAAAGACATAAAACCAATTTCATAGATATACACCCTTTTTTGTAGTAAAAACTTAAAGCAAAACTATTAACTTTTATTTTATCATATTTTCTTGCTGCTTATAGTACCATTATCTATCTATATTATATCTATATCCCTATACTTCTTATGATGAATTTCATATATGGTGTTTTTATATTGCGTTTCTTCTCACAGTATTACCTCTTAAAATTTTTTTTTTTTTTTATCCGATCACCATCAGCTTCAGGACTC
The DNA here is from genome assembly GCF_062004578.1 of Staurois parvus. NCBI lineage: Eukaryota > Metazoa > Chordata > Amphibia > Anura > Ranidae > Staurois > Staurois parvus. The sequence continues at coordinate 967 of NW_028321509.1, forward strand.
ATGCAGAAGTAAAGAGTCGGGATTGAGTTGTCTTTGACTAGACACCGATATTCCAAGCGAGTCATTTCCAGTGCAGACGATTACAGCATAACCTCTGCAAAGTCTTGACAAAAAAATGGGAACATGCAGGTATATGTTTTTGATGTCCACATAGGGCAGAAAATCTCCCAGATGAACGGAAAGGAAACCCCAACCCCCCCCCCCCCCAAAAAAACAAACAAAAAAAAACTAAAAACACACACACACCCCAAAGAGCTCAATGAAATCTCCAGGGCGGGTGTGCAGAAGACAACACTACAGATATGTTGTGGGAGAGGTAATAAGGACCATAAACTGCTGGGAAAGTGGAGCTTAGAACTGAGTATCAGCAAGGTAAATTGCCGGCAGATGTTGTGCCCAGCAGAATATCAGCGGTGGAATAGATCTAAAAAACAAACAAACTATAGAATAAGAAATAGCCTAAACTACAAAAGGATTGTGCAATCACAATCAAAACAAAATATATATATATTTTTTTTTTATCCATTTCAGTAACATTATCCTTTTCTAACTTTTTATGTATCTGCCCATTTCTTGTGTCTGTTTGATAGCCCTGAAGAAGGGAGAAGCCTCTTTCCTGAAAACACATTAACTTGATGTACTTGCTACCAATCTAAATAAAAAAATTATTGAATTGACTTCCCAACTTGTAATCCTTTTTGATACCACACGCCCCTCCTTCCTTCAATTTGTCCCAGACTTACATGCGGAAACAACCTCAAGGCCGTATCAAAATGGCAGTGGCCCAAGAGGGTTTACAACCTATCTCCACCATCAGGCACATTCCTTCCGATCACCCAAGACCAGCGATAGATTTAGTCAGTCCAGTGTGGTCTACAACACATACAAATTAAAGCAAAACTAGGTAGATATACAAAATAGGATTTTTGTACCTACTATAAAATCCTTTTCTTGGAGTCATTTGCAGGCCACAGGAAGACTGATTTTTGGGTTATACTGTAGCCTATAGGTGCTTGGATATTGCCAAACAAATTGTAGGACAACCCAGGATAAACCCTTTTTCTTCCATCATGCCTCTGTGTTTATGATCATGCTGTTACTGCTTTGCTTCAAAACTGAGGGTGGGACTTTACAGGTAAAGAAAAGCAGTGTCCTGGTTGAAAGTCCTAGTTAGGAAGGAAGCTCTGGGACACACCACCACGTCACTGTGCAAGACTAGAAAGGATTTACAGAATAAGGTCAATAGCTCAGACATTCGCCTTGCAGAGCGGAGGGCAACAAGAAACACAACCTTGTGAGTGAAAGTGGAAAAGGAAACACCCTTCACAGGAGAAAAAGGCAGTTTTTGAAAAGAGGAAAACAAACAAAAAAAACACAAAAAAACAAAAAATAAAAATAAAAAAATCAGATACCACAGAGTTAGGGGTGATAAGCCAGGGAATCCACATGGGAGACACCCTGCACAAAAGGTCTTGATATAAGAATAGGAAACTATCAATCTCTGGAACAAGATTGCAAACACAAAGAAGACCTGACCCTTGAGGTGTGTAGATCAAAAAATGCAGGTCCAGACTCATCTGTAAAAAGACAAAGATTCGTCCCACAGAATTTTCTGGGGTGAAACCCTTTTGCCTTGAACCAAGCACAGAAGCTGTTGGACCTTGACAGAAGCAGACTTCCTAGCTTTTCACATCATGGGAGTCGCCGATTCAAAGAAGTCGTGTCTCTCAGAGCATGGGCTTAAACAGCCATGCCATTAAAGCCAGAAAAAAGATACAGGGTGGTAAATTGGTTTGTGAGACAAAAGATTCAGGCAATCTGGAACAGTCTAAGCAGGCAGGAGCACCACATATGCCTGGGCATGTCTGGGGAAATGAGGATCATCAACATTCCCCAACATCTCAGTCCTACAAAAGCAGATAATGAAGAGGTTTCAGGAATGGAAAGGCATAAACCAGGGTTTACGGATTCCACAAAGCCACCAAAGTATCTGCTTCTACTAGAGGATACCTGTACCTGAAGACAAATATGTTTAATTGGTTGCTGAATCTAAAGGCCAGGAGGTCCACATCTGGCATTCTCCACCAATTACAAAGGTAATGAAACACCTCTAGGTCTAAAGACCACTCCCCTAGGTCCAGGTGCTGTCAGCGGAGAAAGTCTGCTTGACAATTGCCCATGCCTGGGATGTAGATGGCGGGCAAGGCTGGAACGATGTTCTGCCCATGACAGTATCCACTCTACCTCTCTTGCCACTGCTAGTTTTCAAGTTACGCCCTGATTGTTAATATACACTGCTGCTGTGGCACGGTCAGTGTGAATACAGGCTGTATGACCCTCCAGCTGAGAGGCCAAATGTTGCCGGGTCGTCATCATCATTGCCTGAGGCTCCAGAATGTTAAGTGGGAGATGGGATTTCTCCAACATTCAAGCCCCCTGCACAACAAGGTGCCATGGACTCCTCCTCAACCAGATGGGTTACCATCAGTCAGGAGGATCTTCCAGAAGACAGCAAGAAAAGACTTCCTAAACTCCAGAGCAGAGACAATGACTCCAGGCCAAAAGACAACCTGGCCTTTTGTGCCAAATGAATCTGTCCAAGGATTAGACCCATTTTTCGCAAGACACGGGATGCTGCGCTGTAGAGGTCTGGAGAGGATCTGGGCAAATGGAACAGCCTACCATCAGCTTCAGGACTCATGCAGAAGTAAAGAGTCGGGATTGAGTTGTCTTTGACTAGACACCGATATTCCAAGCGAGTCATTTCCAGTGCAAACGATTACAGCATAACCTCTGCAAAGTCTTGACAAAAAAATGGGAACATGCAGGTATATGTTTTTGATGTCCACATAGGGCAGAAAATCTCCCAGATGAACGGAAAGGAAACCCCAACCCCCCCCCCCCCCCCCCCAAAAAACAAACAAAAAAAACTAAAAACACACACACACCCCAAAGAGCTCAATGAAATCTCCAGGGCGGGTGTGCAGAAGACAACACTACAGATATGTTGTGGGAGAGGTAATAAGGACCATAAACTGCTGGGAAAGTGGAGCTTAGAACTGAGTATCAGCAAGGTAAATTGCCGGCAGATGTTGTGCCCAGCAGAATATCAGCGGTGGAATAGATCTAAAAAACAAACAAACTATAGAATAAGAAATAGCCTAAACTACAAAAGGATTGTGCAATCACAATCAAAACAAAATATATATTTTAGCACAACTAAATAATATAAATATATATCCTATAATAGACCAAAATCAGTAGTACTACATAATCACGGGTAATCCTTTATAGCAGACAGTGTTAGTACACTGAACACTGGATGAATCTGATGTTGCAGAAGTAACCAGAGTGGGAGGCTCCAGAGAAATGTAAAAAGAACAAAAACCACAGAACAAAAAAGGATCACCATGTAATATTTATAAAATTATAGAAGCATTTATTAAAATAACATATGCAATTACACATTTTTGTGGATGGCCTTCCTGGGATTGAAACTATAGCTGTAGCCCCTGGAAACCAATTCCAGCACCCAAGTATCTGAGATGCAGGCTGCCCAAGTGCCTGCAAAGGCTAACAGTCATCCCCCCACTTAGACCAGTGGGCGCACACCCTCACTGAGGGATTTGTCTAATATTTGCAGGTTCACTGGGTGCCAGACTTGAGCTTACACCTGGAGTTTGAGGGAGTGGAGTAACAAAAAGGATGTTTCTTGACCTCCGCCAAGAGATGAGTCCTCCTAGACCTAGTCCTAGGCTTCATTGCCTAGAAACATGAGTGCTCTTGCCAATGGTGACATCCTAAAGATGGGCATCTGGGAACAGCATCACAGAGTGGGGATGTTGCTCTACAGCAGACCCTTAAAAGCTTGTGAAAGGTGAGGGAAGAATGAATGCAGCAAAATACAGAGAAACCCCAAAGGAAAACCTGGTGTAGTTTTCAAAAAACCTGAGTCTAGGTAGAAGGATACTGTAGGTCTCCCATCAAGAAAATCACTTTTCAGTCTAATGTACTGTGATAGGCAGAGTTCAAATCTCAATGGCTGAACTTGCTGTGTACTCACAATTCCCTGGCAAACATACAGAGCTGTAGCTAAGGGACACCGGAAAAAAAAAAAAACCTGCACAGATTTACCCACATAGGCTCAAGAGTGTAATTTCGGTCAAAGGTGCATCCATTACACTGGCAAGTGTATAGGGTTTGTGGCTCTCAAACCCTAAATTGGGTCACCCTCAAGGAGGATCGAGTGCTAAATGCCAGCAGGTGCCTACCCTGCACCCCACACACTGCAACGGTTTCACTCACACAGCTGAGCTTAATTGTAGAGATTTAATCTTACAAATAAACCCAGTTTTGAGGGTGAAAGGCAACAATGGAGGCAGACCCAGCCAGGGACTCTGTTCATGTTGTCCAGGTGAATGAAGTCACCGTTTGAATTTTTATTTGAATGCAGCCTGTCCTTTTCTTTAGGCTTGTGCAGCTACTGCATACTGACCTGAAGGGTGTGCAATCAGTCATTTTAACATTTTTCCTCATCGCAATCAATTTAAAATCACTTTTTCCCCCCTTGCAACGCTCAGGCAAGAGTGTACACTGGTGCCAAGCACATTAGATTGTCTTCTAATCCTAGCAAACACAGCAGGATCAGGGATTATATAAGCAACTGAACCACTTTGCGATGGAGAAAATTAACGGTGCTGCTAACGAGACAACTGTCAGCAAGTGGTTACATCGCTCAGTGGCGAAGAAACTTGCCTGTGAAGTCCTACTTTATACTCGGCAATATGCAGCATGTCAGTTCTGTTTTAACCACTTCAAGTCCGGACACTTTTACCCCCTTCCTGTCCAGGCCAATTTTCAGCTTTCAGCGCTATCACACTTTGAATGACATTTGCGCAGTCATGCAACACTGTACCCATATTAATTTTTTAGCATTTTTTTTTGAGACAGATAAAGCTTTATTTTGGTGGTATTTATTCACCACTGGGATTTTTATTTTATTTGCTATATAAATAAAAAATTCCAAAAAGTTTGAAAAAAAAAAAAAAAAAAAGTGTTTTTCTTATAAAATTTTGCAAATAAATAATCTTTCATAAATCTTGGCCAAAATTTATTCCATTATCTTTTTAGTAAAAAAAGATTTACATTTTTATTTTTTATGTTTTTTTTAACATACTGTCACCCTGGCAGTAAAGAGTCACCATAGTGACACTGTAGTACTTGTGGGGGGGGTGATGATTTTTTTTTTTTTTTTTTTTTTTTTTTTTTTTTACACCGATTGCTTTTACATCCATAAAGGCTGTAAAAGCAATCACTTCTCTCTGGCTGCATTCTTGCAGCCATTGAGAAATACTGTGCGAGCTGTGATTGGTCACAGCTTGTCACATGGTACAAGGCTGCTGTGAATAGCCTTGTACCATGTGACCTCTGTGATCATTCACAGATTTCATTAGTAGTAAGCAATGAAGTCATCTTGTTTACTACTATTCATGCGATCATTGATTGGCCAATCAGTGATCACATGATCGGGACCTTCATATAGAGGTTCCGTACAGCGTTTCACTGTGTCCGGAGGACACAGGGGGCACTGGATTGTGGTGCCGCGTGCTCCCAGGCTGTAAATGCGGGCCCCGTTTATGAACGGCAACCCACCCCTGCACTGTTCCCGTCTGGCCGTTTATGTACATGGGCCGGACGGGAAAAGGTTCAGCATTATATCTTTGTGCTCAGATACACAGAAATCAGCCCTGATGTTATTAAGGGCATGTCAAGCACTATTACTATAGATTTCAAAATTATACATACGAGTGTGTTTCTCTTGAAATGTAATATTAACTTTTATGTTCTCCCCAGTTCCTATTACACTGTACTCTCTAAAGAACAGATTCCTCACATCTTTTGTTTATTCTAAATGTTGTGTCAAGCTAAGCAATGTATAGTAATCCTGCTGTAAAACCTTATAAATATGCACTGTAGGATAACAAATATTACAAAAGCACATGTACCTGGTTTTGCTTTAGGTATAGGACGTCTGAACAAATTCACTGTGCCCAGGTCACCAATGTCCGGTGATTGCTTCTGAATGGAAACCTGCAAATATCAGCAACAAAAAGGCATTACTTACAACCATCCTGTGATAATGGAAAATCAAGTCACTGGTTGTCCAGCAGAACCAGAAGTAAAAACTTAAGTTAGTAAAAGTTAATTAACCACTTGAGCCCCCGAGGATTTACCCCCCTTAATGACCAGGCCTTTTTTTGCTACTCGGCGCTGCACTAATTCAAATGATAATTGCGCGGTCATGCAATGCTGTACCCAAACGAAATTTACGTCCTTTTTTTCACACAAATAGAGCTTTCTTTTGGTGGTATTTGATCACCTGTGCGCTTTTTATTTTTTGCGCTATAAACAAAAAAACCACGAAAATTTTGAAAAAAAACAATATTTTCTACTTTCAGGTATTAAAAATATATCGTAAACGCAAAGTTAGTCATAAATTTAAGCCAAAATGTATTCTGCTACATGTTTTTGGTAAAAAAAAATCCCGTGCATTAGCGGGCAAACTGGCGCTATCTGGGAGGGGCGCTAACACTATCAGAAGTCACCAGTGACACTAATACAGTGATCAGTAAAAATCTGTTCAATGTAATCAATGACACTGGTGACAGGGCAGTGAAGGGGTTAACTGGGGGGGGAGGGGGGATCAAGGGGTTAAATGGGATTTCTGGTGCACTAGCGGGCAAACTGGCGCTATCTGGGAGGGGCGCTAACACTATCGGAAGTCGCCAGCGACACTGATACAGTGATCGGTAAAAATTGTTTCACCGATCAGTGACACTGGTGACAGGGCAGTGAAGGGGTTAACTGGGGGGGGGCAATCAAGGGGTTAAGCGGGATTACTGGTGTACTGGCGGGCAATCTGGCACTATCAGGGAGGGGCGCTAACACTATCGGAAGTCGCCAGCGACACGGATACAGTGATCAGTAAAAATCGGTTCACTGATCAGTGACACTGGTGACAGAGCAGTGAGGGGATTAAGGGGTTAAATGGGATTACTGGTGTACTAGCGGGCAATCTGGCGCTATCTGGGAGGGGCGCTAACACTATCGGAAGTCGCCAGCGACACTGATACAGTGATCGGTAAAAATTAGTTCACTGATCAGTGACACTGGTGACAGGGCAGTGAAGGGGTTAACTGGGGGGGGGGGGGGGGCAATCAAGGGGTTAAGCGGGATTACTGGTGTATTAGCAGGCAATCTGGCGCTATCTGGGAGGGGCGCTAACTCTATCGGAAGTCGCCAGCGACACTGATCAGTAAAAATCGCTTCACTGATCAGTGACACTGGTGACAGGGCAGTGAAGGGTTAACTAGGGGGGGGGGTGATCAGGGGGTTAAATGTGTCCTAGAGTGTTCTAACTGTAATGTAGTGCTTGTGTACTCACTTTTTGGATGTGGAATGTGTCCAGGCAGAGAAGAATGACATCATATCCTGCCCTGTGTATTTGTCAACACAGGACAGGATAGGACAGGGACTGATCATGTGATTTCAGCCAGAAATCACTGGCTGAAATCTAATGATTGATCCCTCCTGGATCAAATCATGTCACCCGCGGGTCGGCGGGAGTGCGCACGCGCGCCCCCTGCCGGCGAAAGTGTTGGGAGCGTGGAACCCGTTTTAAAACGTGGTTTTGCGCTCCACTGCCGCCCTGCACACGTATATACACAGTGGCAGGGCGGCAAGCGGTTCAAGGCTTCATTCACACTTGAGCGTTTTGTAGCTTGAAGCTCAAAAACGCTCAACAAGGAAATCTTCATTCATTTCAATGGCCACTGTTCACATTGGTTTTATCGTCTGTAGCAAAATGTCACTCAAAAAAAAGTCCGTGATCTACTTTTCAGGCAAAATTAGCACTTTTGTTCCTATAGACCTCAATGGAAAATGCCTAAACAGCAAGAAATGAGCATTTTTTTTTCATGGTATTTCAACTCAATCAGCAGATCCCATCCTCTGCTCTAGCATCACTGCATACCTTATAAACATACATCTGGTGTTCAAAATAGAGGAGAGCTTGCTGCTGGCAGCGGAGACCTTCATTGGTCTAATTTGTAGCCACTCCTGCATCTATGATCCTAGGGATCCCCATTATAAGAGCTGCTCCCCAAATCAAGGAGAAAGGTACAGTACCTCTGTCCAGCAGCCATGTGCTTGATTCTTGTTTTCCTGTCGTATGTACCTAGAACTTTTCTACAGCATTTCCTGAAGGCATGTCACTCAGGCATGATTTCCCACTGTTTAACATATCTATCTTTAGAACTTTTGCACCTGTATTCTTTTCCAGAAGTGTGATCCTGGCAGGTGATCAGTCTCAATCATTGTTTACATGTGACATAAGATGAGCATGAACACAACTTCTAGGCTGGTTTTACACATGCAAACAGCTTTTCATTGGACACCTATACACAGGTTTCTATTGGCCAGATCAAAAACGCCTAACACCCCGGTCACATCAAAAGCTGATTTTGAAATCGTGAGACTTACAGTGAAGTTGCACGATTTCAAAATTGGGTGACCTTCCGATTTCATTGCGATTTGCAATACATCCTACAGATGTCTATGCAAATCGCAATAAAAGTAGTGCATGCACTACTTTAGAAATCGGTGCGGCTCCGACCAACTCGGAAACCGCAACGATATGACCGCTCTAATAGCGGACGATAGGGTGCGACTTGGCATATAATTTGCAAGTCACCTGGCATGCCAAGTCGCACCCAATGTGACGGAGGGCTAACTGAAAAAAAAAAAGGAACAAAAAACAAGCACACTTGAATGTAGCCTAAACGTTACTAGAAAATAACCAGTAAAGTGAACCATTGTCAGTTCACATCAATCCCTACTCCCTAGTACCAGTCCCCTATTTGCAGTTTCTGCATTTTAATTCCCAATTTCTTGAATTTACAACAGCTTGTTACTGACTGTAGCAAACCACACACTATTTTATCTTAGTGAATACTCATTCAAGCACAAAGAAGAAAAATGTCTTATTTTCCCCAGAGGAGTAAGTAGGGAGACTGTTTCTAAATAAAACAAAACAAACATTAAATAAACTTTATGCTGCTGTTTAGGAGGCAAGAAATGTACCACTGGATTGCTCAGAGGAATTTCAGAAAGAGTAAAAATAATAAAAATCTGTTGTAGGGCTGTAACTGTTGATTATTTTCATAATCTATTAGTTGGTCGATTATTGTTTTGTTTAAAATCGGATAAAAACCTCAACAAAAAAAAAAAAAAAAACCACCAAAAGAAAGCTCTACTTGTGTGGAAAAAAATGATAAAAATTTCATATGGGTAGTGTTGCATGACTGCGCAATTGGCAAAGTGCGACAGAGCTGAAAATTGGTCTGGGCAGGAAGTGGTTAACCAAAATATACACCAATTTGTTTTTGCATAGCTGTATAAGTGGTGAATATACATTATCAGGTATATGGTTTGGGAAGAATCTAGTCCACTCACAGATTGACAGGAGAGATATACAGGTGTTAAAAGGGGAAAAAAAAAAAAAATGCTGCAGAAGTGACTGCAGAGCTCAATCTCCGTCTTCATGGGACTGAAAATGAGCTCTGCAGTCACTTTTGCAGCAGTTGTTTTCTTATTCCGGGTCACAATCTTGCACAATGTCCTTTTGTCTCAATCATTTGACCATGACAACTTCACTTATGTTTATCAGATGGAATTTTCCCGGAAACTGTAGTGCCATCATAACCTTTGATACTGTACCTAGCAACACGGCTCCAGCTAACCACCAACAATTTGCCCTCTCTGAAACTCCGTAAGCTCTGACATGACTTCATAGTACAAGCAGCGCACGCAGTAAACGATGAAAGTGAGGCTTCCCACCTAATAACTAGGTGTCTCGTCACACAGCAGAAGCAAAAGAATGCTATATCACTTCCACTTTCAAGCAAAACATGTCATCACTTTCACACCCAGGGGCAGACTGACAACTCATGGGGCCCCCGGGCAATAAGGGATCATGGGGCCCCTGTGTCCTCGCCCACACCCAAAAAAAGCCTATGAAAAAGGTACCAGGGGCATCTCATGGGGCCCCCTACTGACCCCGGGCCCTCGGGCAGTGCCCGAGTGATCGAATGGTCAGTCCACCCCTGTTCACACCTAATAATCATGTAGTGTCTCCATATTTTTGTCTAACCTCTGTATATACTATTGGAGGTTAAAACTGGTACAGATAATCAGATCAAAATTTTTTATTTAAAAGAAATTTTTTTTAAAAAGAACACAGTTTTTCAGACAGGACTGTAATAATATATCATGCATGGCAGATTCTCTTGTCATAGGCGGGTAGCTTGACACAAGCTACCTGCGCCTGCTGTCACTTATACTGGACATACACAAATACATTTTTCCTTAGAAAATGTTAATTTTAAGAACTTTACTTCCATTTTCTAATAGTTAGTAGGGTAAAACAGACATCCATTTTTTCCACAGTGACAGGAAACTTTGAAGCAGAATAGAAAAGTTCTCGATCAAATGAATTTTCAGACAGTATACGTGGGTTTTCGTTAAGAAATTATATTAAATTTTAAAATTGAATGTTAAAAGCAAGTAACATTTTCAAAATGACATTCATCGAATGTACAAAGAATTTTGTATGAATATTCTCATCCAAAAATGGATGTGTGTATGGCCAGTATAAAAAACAGTCAGTAGCAGCAGCATGCTTTTTTTTTCTTCTTTAAAATCACTTGTCATGGATGGGGTCAAAAAAAATCAAACCTTTATAGTACAAAAACAGCAGATAATTACTATTATATTGATCAATTTATACTGTGAAACTGTGGTGGAGGGGGATATAAATCTTTTATATTAAAAGTAGCACTGATACTTTGAATGGATATTTTAAATATAGTTGACAATTCTGCTAAACTTTTAGTATATATTTAATTGTAATGCCTTTTATTACCACCAATCTACCGGCCTCCAGCTTCTCTGGGTTCAGAATGGCAAAACATTTTCTGATGCACGGGTGCTAGGATCAAGGAAAATTATTGCACATACCATACCTAACTTTTATTGTATAGACATGTAAAACGGTTTATTTTTACTAAATATCTTCTTTGTTCTATACCTGACTGAGATTTAAAGTAGAGCTACAGGCAAAAACTTTCCCCCCCCCCCCCATTTTGGATAGAGTAAGGGAGGATTATAACCCATCAGGTTTTTTTTTTTCACCATCTGTGTCCCATTGCAGAGATTTGCCATCACTTCCTGTCCCATAGCCAAACATCTCTGCTATTTAAGGAAATTCCTTGGGGACCCCCAGGTCACCAGAGCTAGTGTCCCCATTAGAAGATTTCCCCTCTATTACTTTTCTGAAGACAATCCAAAATTTGGGATTTTCTTTTACTTTCACTTTTAATAATAATGGCAAACACGACAAATTAAGAATGAATCTCCTTTAGGCTCAGTTCACACTGCCACAACATTGGATCTGACTTGTGAGACCACAAGTGGCATGATAATCATGTGGCATGTGAAATCCCATGTTAGTCAATGAGAGCTGTCTTAATTAGCACCACTGAAATCACTCTGACTTTAGAAAAGGTTCCTGTATTACTTCAAGGTGACTTCTATCAGTCTTGTGCCCATAGACTTTAATGGAAATTGCCTCCAAGTCGGATCCTCTACGTCTGGAGTGCTCAACCTTTTGAAGACCGGGGGCCACCTAAGTGATTTAGTAACCGGTCATGGGCCACAATGAAATGAAAGGCTCAAAATTTAGATTTTTTTTTTTTTAATTTTGAATAGCATAATGAATATTTTCCTCTTGCAGCTTGCAGTCGCTGAATGCCATTGGGACGGAGAGGAGGAGAAGCCAGCTTTTAGCATTTGAAAGAGGAAAATAAAGAGGATCGGTTTCTGTATATGCCACCCGTGCCACACCCCTGTCTAAGTGCACAACAGAATGTGACAGGGAGGACACATGGGCCCCATGGAGCATGAGGTGGGGTTATAATTGCGACCCCTGATGCTACACCAGTGGCTGGGGGATGTGTACCTCAGCTATGGGATTTTATCACCCCCCAAACTGCAAAGCGAGCCTTTACTGTCCTGAGCTCCTATAAAGCTGCTTTCACACTGATGTGCTGCGGTTTACCTGCACTGCAGCACAATGCACCTGTTGCTTTCCTGCAGGTTAGCTGCACTTTAAAAAGTGCACCAAACCTGCAGGATATAATAGAAGTGCACTTCCCTGGTTTGAGGGCCACATCAGAGAGCTCCGAGGGCCACATGTGGCCCACAGACCACAGGTTGAGCACCCCTGCTCTATATTGATGTGATTTAGAGCTGACATGACAGGAAGATTACCCAGGCAAAGCACATGGCATGAAAGTAGCACATCAAAATCTTACTCAAGTGGCAAGCAAATCGCCAGGAAGTCAACTGGCAGAAGACGCACCATAAGTTGCATGACTTTCAGGTTGTAGTAGTTGTAAACAGAGCCCAATGTGGGCACAGACAGCAATAAAAACTGACAAGTATTTTGATCCCTCTCCACTCTACCCAAAACTAAAAAAAAAAAAAAAAGTTTTGCCTTTAGTTATACTCTAAGTCTAAAATGTATTCAAGTGAAAAAAAACCCACACTGCCTTACCTAAAAAAGGTATTACTTTTTGTTAACCTTTTTTGTAACACATTTTCCATTTTTACCCACTTCAGTCTGACTCATATTTGGGAACTATTCATACACACTAGTGCACCTATGAACGCTATATGGGGATCACGAAAAGAAGAGCAGCAATCTAGCAGAGTCCTGGCTTATCACATTGCACTTATCCTAGGCTCTCACCCTACTTCTGTCTTCATAGACCCCACATACGTTAATCTATTAAAGCTGAACTCCAGGAAACTTGCAAAATCTCCTTTGCACCAGCACTGCAAGCATTAACTGCTTGTTCAGTTTATGGCAGGAGTCTCCAAACTATGGTCCAGCTGTTGAAGTACTACAAGTTCCATCATGCCTCTGGGAGTCTTGCCTTTCAGAATCTTTCAAGGCCTCATGGGACTTGCAGTTCCTCAACATCTGGAGGGCCATAGTTTGGAGACCCCTCATCTAAGGGAAAGAAAAGGCAATTTTACTCAATTTGAATTCCCCAAGCAGACAGAGCTCTCTCGTTCTGTCCCTTAGTGTCCTCAATCCCATGAGGAGCTATGGATACTGCATCGGTGTTGATGTCAGAACATTCGACCACCAGAAAATTGGGGGAGAAGACACTTCATGGACCAGTCTGGCAACCCTAAGGATGGGGTAAGTAAATATACTTTTCCATGCCACCTAGACCTAAATGAGCAGGGAGGTCTTGCAGTGGGCACAGCCCCACTACAAGGGAGAATTTTCATGTTTCCTGGAGTTCAGATTAAAGCTTTGAATGTCACATTAATCATGTAGATCAAGCGTTGGAAGTCAAAAAGAGTCAAAAAAAAAAAAAAAAAAAGAGAAAAGAAAAATGTACTCATCTCACTCATACCACTTCTCCAAAGTATATAGTATATTTTGGGTTACACAGACCTTTAAATAAGCAGAGCCTTCCAAATCACTGGGGATATGGACATCCAGTGGACAGTAGTCCTCAGGGGTTTTCTTATCCAGATCAATGTCCGTATTCTTTATAACTTCAAATGTTCCATGATGAGGAAAGAGCGAGCCTACATGAAAATAAAATAGCAAAAAGAAAAAGGGCATGTATAAAATGAGCATAGAGGAGGAAGAAATCTCAAAATGTTGCTGTGACTGAGGATATTGGAAGTCAAGGGCTAACTAAACTAAAGTTGGCCATACCATGAGGAGGTGTATGGGAACAATCTGACTGCATCAAAAAAATTTTCACGTCTGATACACTACTGTCAAAAGAATTGTGACAGCCCACCAAATCATTGCTTTCATGTGTTCCAATCACCTGCACGGCCACAAGTGTATAAAATCAAACACCTTAAGCCAGCCATACACTGGTTGAATTCCGAAATAATTTTCAAAAATCTTTTCTGAGAATTTTTGTTTGAATTTCGCACCATTAGTGGCCACAAAAATTCTTTTCTGTAGCAACATGAGGTGAAATTAAAGACTTGGATGGTTGAATTTTAAAATCAATGGTGGCACCATCGGATTAAAAATGCACAAAATTTCCAATTTTCTAAAGAAAATTTGTTCGGAATTCGACCCATGTATGGCCTGCATAAGTATGCAGACTGCTTCTACAAACATTGGTGAAAGAATGGGTCGCTCTCAGGAGCTCAGTGAATTCAAGCGTGGTACTGTGATAGGTTGCCACCTGTGCAATAAGTCCATCCGTGACATTTCCTTGCTACTAAATATTCCACGGTCAACTGTTAGTGGTATTATAACAAAGTGGAAGCAACTGGGAACAACAGTAACTCAGCCATGATGTGATCGGCCACATGAAATGAGAGTGGGTCAGCACATGCTGAAGCGCACAGTGCGCAGAAGTCGCCAACTGTCCACAGAGTCCATAGCTAAAGACCTCCGAACTTTGTGTGGCTTTCAGGTTAGCACAACAGTGCATAGAGAGCTTCATGGAATGGGTTTCCATGGCTGAGCAGCTGCATCCAAGCCTTATATCACCAAGTGCAATGCAAAGCATCGGATGCTGTGGTGTAAAGCACGCTGCAACTGGACTCTAGAGCAGTGGAGACGTGTTCTCTGGAGTGGCCAATCATGCTTCTCTGTCTGGCAAATCCAATCGACGTGTTAGGATTTGGCGGTTGCAACAGTACTTGCCTGACTGCATTGCGCTGAGTGTGAAGTTTGGTGGAGGGGGGGGGGGGGGGGGATTATGGTGTGGGGTTGTTTTTCCAGTCGTTGGTCTTGGCCCCTTAGTTCCAATGAAAGGAACTCTTAGGGCTCCTTCACACTTGGCTGTTTTTGCGGTTTAGCAGGGGTTGCTAGGCGTTTGCCGAGCGTTAATAACGCCCCACAAACGCCTATAATGCAGTTTGAGTGGTGTTACCTCTCCGCAAATGCCCCGCAACCGCACCGCAAACGCCGGCCGGGCGTTTGCGGAGCAGCACCATAGATGAGTATAGAAGGCTTCAACGCCTCCTGACTTGACCAGAGGCGTCTGTTTTGCCGCGACGCAAACGCTCCCGTTAGAACAGCACCATGTACTGTAATGTGCAGAATTGGCAGAGGCGTTTGGGAAGCAGTAAAAACGCTTCCCAAACGCCTCTCTGCCGCCTGCACACAATGCTAGTGTGAACATAGCCTTAAGGCGTCAGCATACCAAGACATTTTGAAAAATTTCATGCTCCCAACTTTGTGAGAACAGTTTGGAGATGGCCCCTTCCTGTCGCAACATGACTGTGCACAAAGCAAGGTCCATTAAGACATGGATGAGTGAGTGTGGGGGAACTTGACTGGCCTGCACCTCAACTAAACAAAACACCTTTGGGATGAATTAGAGCGGAGACTGTGAGCCAGGCCTTCTTGTCCGACATCAGTGCCTGACCTCACAAATGCGCTTCTGGAAGAATGGTCAAACCTTCCCATAGACACCCTTCTAAACCTTGTGGACAGCCTTCCCAGAAGAGTTGAAGCTGTTATAGCTGCAAAGGGTGGGCCAACTCAATATTGAGCCCTACGGACTAAGACGGGGATGCCATTAAAGTTCATGTGTGTGTAAAAAAGGCAGATGCCCCATTACTTTTGGAAACAGTGTATGTGCTCAGATCACCCAAGAGAGCATGTTTATGCATTTCGGTTCCAAGCCACGGCTGTGTGTGTGAATTGACAGTGACTTGGAAGTGAGTCTGCTTGGGTGTCTTCATAGTAAACTGCTTGCTCTGGGGCACTCAGCAGTAGGGAGAGGCCAGGAGCACTGGCGGGTGACCAATTGCCTTTAATATCACTTTAAATAGGTCTGTGTGAATGAAGACTTACTTGGTGGGGAGAGGTTTTGTAGGTTACAGAAGATAGCAAAAAACATTGTTGCACTTCAGTGCACAAAAAGAATTTTGAAGAAAAAAAAAAAAAAACAAAAAAAAAAAAACAAAACGAATTCAGATACTACATCTAAAGACTGATAAGATACAACATATTACCTTTTTATTCTTGGGTTTACATATACTTCAACAATATTACCTGAATGATCAGCTACCGTATTTAGATGTGTACTTGTCCCTACTGTATATGCATCAGGTAATGACTAATGACTGATAAAAAAGTATGAGGATATTAAAAGAACCTTTTTATGCCTAACAAAAGCATATATTCCTGAAGCAGAATAGGATTTAAAGTATGCACAGATGTGAAAAATCACATGTGGTTTGGATGGCAAGATATTATCATGTAAAAGTGGTAGTGACATCACTGCTGAATATAACCTGTGCAGAAAGCAGAGCTGTGGGGGGGACCCAGTAGCTCCACCCACTACAGGCTGCCTACAGAACACTACAGGAGGGGGCAGAGAAAAGACTAGTCACCCTGCACAGAGAGAGGGAGCGCAGTGACTGGTCTTTATTACAGGAAACCCCTGCACAGAAACAATGTTTACACTGGATTACTGCACAGATATGGAATTCACAAAGTACACAAATTTAATGAAGAACACACAAGGAATGTATTTAGACAATAATTGCTTTGCTCAGCTTTAACCATTAGCCGCCCGGCCAATGACCGAATGGCGGCCGGCAAAATCCATTAGCGTTCCCGGTGGACGCCATATGGCGTCCTTCCAGGCATGCGCAGTTTGCGCGCCTGCAGAGCCGCGCGATCTGTCACTGCCCGTGTACCTCGGACACGGCCGATGACAGATCCGAGTGCCGGCCCCGTTGCCGTTACCATGTGGCCTGCTGTGACCAATCATAGCAGGTCACATAACAGTTGTATACAATGGATGGCTTCATTCATGCCATCCATTGTATACTAGTGTGTGTAGCTGTGACTGGTCATAGCGATCACATGCACAAGCTG
The DNA here is from genome assembly GCF_062004578.1 of Staurois parvus. Lineage (NCBI taxonomy): Eukaryota > Metazoa > Chordata > Amphibia > Anura > Ranidae > Staurois > Staurois parvus. The sequence continues at coordinate 17,972 of NW_028321509.1, forward strand.
GGCCAATCACAGCCCAGCTGTGGCATGCGATTAGCTGTGTCCAAATCACAGCTAAGCACAAAAAAATGGTAACATTGTACTACTTTGGTCATAGTAAAAGAAAAAAAAAAAAAAAAAAAAAAATGTATATATATATTTTTTCATACTGTCACTAGTCAGTTTCCCTGATCACCGCCATGCCAGTTATATGACGACGCTGTACTGCACTGATGACAGTATGTGTTAAAAAAAATAAATAAATAAATTAGTGAAAATAATTTAAAATTCTCATTTTCCGAAAAATGACAAAAAAAAAATACAACTTCAAAAAACTCGCCATGCCTCTTATAAAGTAAGTCGGACTGTCTACTTTGCAAAAAGTGGTCATTTGGGGGATATCTGTACTATTCTGACATTCTTGGACCTCAAGAAATTAGATTGGCTGTCAGTACTTCAGGATTGATCAATTTTTAGATCTATACCATAGTTTGTGAACTCTATAACTTTCCTACAAACTAAAAAACACATCCTAATTTGGGTTATTTTCACCAAAGACATGTAGCAGAATACATCTCGGCCTAAATTTATGAAAAATTTATTTGCAAACGTTTATAAACAGAAACAAAGAAAACCGTGGGGTTTTTTTTTCAAAATTTTCGGCATTTTTTTGTTAATTTAGCAAAAAATAACCCCAGTGGTGATTAAATACCACCAAAAGAAAGCTCTAGTTGTGTGAAGAAAATAACATGACCGCGCAATTGTCATTCAAAGTGTGAGCGCTGAGACCTGAAAAATGGCCTGGGCAGGAAGGGGGTAAGTGCCCGGTATGGAAACGGTTAAATAAACATAACTATTTATAGATGATGTCCACAGAAGACGGGACAACTGAGCACATTTGGGGGAAATTACAAAGCATTTATAGGAAATCATCATATTCCATTCCTCCTGATCTCTGACACATCACAAACTACCTCCATTTCCTTAGGTAATCCCCAAGGAACGGCAGAATATAAAGACACAACTGAACACAACACAAAGCCTTCTGATGGAGATATTTTATTCTAGGATGCTTCTGTCCACAACGATAGTGCCGACAATGGCAGCAGTGTCATAGGGGAAGGTGCTACAGACACCCAGTCATATTTTGTCAGAATGTTACCTGCACTCCTGTAGCTCAGGTCTCCCAGGATTTTGTCTCCCAGCTTCCTCAGCTTCCAATGCTGCCGTAACCTCAGCAGTTCAGAATTAAAGTCTCGCTGGCGCTTGTTCTCCTGGTTCTCTGCTACAGACTTGGACAGACGCTCGGCTCCTTTAATGAGGATCTGTGCTGCCCCAAAGAGGGATTTCCTCTTGGAAACCAGTAAAAGGCTGTGCTGATTCTGAAAAGACAAAATGACCTCTGTTCATTTATGATCCACCACAACTAAAACGCCTTGAAGGGTGTTAACAGAACCTACCAATACACCAGCAAAAGATATCCTTAACCTCCCAAGTGTTCTGATTATGTCCATATTTCTGTGCTCAAAACGGTACATTTTTTTGCATGGAAATATGTAGTTTTTTTTATTGTAGGCCTGTAATATTTAGGAATAACTCACTGAAATCTGTCCGAACAAGAGTCTAGTAAACATCCCGGGTATGTTAAAATTTGAAACAAAATCATAAATTATAATTTAAATAATCACAAAATATAATACATTTAATTCAATAATATAATCGAACCAAAAACACTGAAATTTGAAATATAGCACCAAGTTCGCACATCACTGAGCTTAGTTGCAGAATTGTTTTCAGTGTCTGATGGTGAATCTCCCCACAAATCATTATCACTCAATTCTGCAAGTGGTTCTAATTTACTATCGCTGTTCTCTAGCTGGTCTAAAACTGCTTTTGACATAAAGGGACGCTTTTTGGACGCCATGGACGTTTTTCAGTTTCCAGACAGAAAGAACAGTAAAAATGCAGGCAGGGCACAGGACAAAGCACTCGGGACAAAATGTATGTGAAATGGTTTGATACAGTAATGTTTTACTATGTGATTTTAGTGAATGTCACTTTTAAGATTTTCAAATTTCCCGCCATTTCGTCCCCCGTACGTCCCGACGTCACAGGGAACGGAACTCAGAAGATAGATGCTGGCATCCGCCGGAGGACATTACAGGGGACACTGCAGGTGGGACATCGTGGGAGCGCAGGACAAGGTAAGTGAAGAAGAGATCCCGGAGCAGCACTGCAAGGTATTCCTGAGTGTAGCTCGGGGTTACCGCTTTTGGTACTGAAACCTTACCCCGAGCTACACTCGGGAATACCTCCAGGAAGGTTAAAGAGAACCTGTCATGAGAGAAATATGGGGGGCTGCAGTTTTTGGACCACTTTATCTAGCTGTTAGGCTCAACCTTTGGCTTCAACACTTTAAATCATTGACCTGGAACAGTTACGCAGATGACATATGCTGACTATTCTTCAATTTATCTAACCGGATGCTGCAGGAACTGAACACTGGAAGTGAGGTTAAAAAGTCAGAGGACAACAGAGTAGTGACCAGTGTTGCCGGGGGTGCCCTGAAGCTTATCTTCTCCCATTTACTAACTTACCATGTCTGCACTGTGTCTCTGTGTGAAGGTAAAGGCAGGGCTTTGCTTCCTCAGGTCTAGACCCCCCCAACAACAATGCACAGCACACCAGTGACATCACCAAATCTCCTGAGACTAGCAGTCAGACAGCAGTGCCTTAGATCTCATACTGCAGATGTACAGCTATGAGGGTGTAGGCCAGCAATGGGCAAACTATGGCCCGCGGGCCGTATACAGCCCAGCGGACCTTTTAATCCAGCCCGCGGATGTGGATGTCAGGATGTGTGTAGGCGGGGCAGCGTGACGAACGTGAGGGGAGGGGAGCTAGGCTCCTCTCAGTCCACCCTGAAGACCGGAACGGCGCGGGAACGCGGCGAGAGGAACGCGCGGAGCAAAGGTAAGTGAATTGACACAGGGGGGACTTGGCTTACTACTTGTGGGGGATGAAATACTATAGGGGGGATGAATTACTATAGGGGGGATGAATTACTATGCTTACTATGGGGGAATATTACTATACTTACTATGGATGACACATACACATCATTCATCTACTCTTGGTCCGGCCCCCGGGTCCAATATATGAACCCATTGCGCCCTCAAGTCAAAAAGTTTGCCCACCCCTTTTATAGGCATAAGAGTGCCTAGGTACTCTCATGTAGTAGGAAGTACACTGCTACTTTTCAGGAGTAATTCAATACAAAATGAAAATTTTCAAGTTAACTCTTTAGGCTCAACAATTATACATTATCTCTATAACAAATCTTGACTTTGACCTCAGTTCTACTTGAAGTAAATAAAGTGAGTGGGTCAAGAATCATTTCTACCACTACATGCAGTGAAGGAAATAAGTATTTGATCCCCTGCTGATTTTGACCGTTTGCCCACTCACAAAGAAATGATCAGTCTAAAAATCGAATGGTAGATGTATCGTAATACTTAGAGACAGAATAGCAACAAAAAATTCAAAACAAATGCATGTCTAACAAATTATGCACTGATGTGCATGTTCATGAGGGAAATATGTATTTGATCCCCTTCACAAAACATGACTTAGCACTTGGTGGCAAATCCCTTGTTGGCAATCACAGAGGTCAGATGTTTCCTGTAGTTGGCTACCAGGTTTGCACATATCTCAGGGGGGATTTTGGCCCACTCCTCTTGGCAGATCCTCTCCAAGTCATTAAGCTTTGGTGGCTGACGTTTGGCAACTCGAACTTTCAGCTCCCTCCACAGATTTTCAAATGGATTAAGGTCTAGAGACTGGCTAGGCCACTCCAGGACCTTAATGTGCTTCTTCTTGAGCCACTCCTTTGTTGCCTTGGTCGTGTGTTTTGGGTCATTGTCATGCTGGAACACCCATCCACGACCCATTTTCAATGCCCTGGCTGAGGGAAGAAGGTTCTCACCCAAGATTTGGCGGTACATTGCCCTGTCCATCGTCCCTTTGATGCGGTGCGGTTGTCCTGTCCCCTTAGCAGAAAACACCCCCAAAGCAGAATGTTTCCACCACTATGTTTGACAGTTGGGATGGTGTTCTTGGGGTCACAGGCAGCATTCCTCCTCCAAACACGGCTAGTTGAGTTGATACCAAAGAGCTCGATTTTGGTCTCATCTGACCACAACACTTTCAACCAGTCCTCCTCTGCATCATTCAGATCTTCAGTGGCAAACTTCAGACGGGCCTGGACATGTGCTTTCTTGAGCAGAGGGACCTTGCAGGCACTGCAGGATTTCAATCCTTGTCGGCGTAGTGTGTTACCAATTGTTTTCTTGGTGACTGTGGTCCCAGCTGCCTGCAGATCATTGACAAGATCCTCACGTGTAGGTCTGGAATGATTCCTCACTGTTCTCATGACCATTGACACTCCACGAGATCTTGCATGGTGCACCAGACCTAGGGAGACTGACAGCCGTTTTGTGTTTCTTCCATTTGCGAATGATTGCACCAACTGTTGTCACCTTCTCACGAAGCTGCTTGGCGATAGTTTGGTAGCCGAGTCCAGCCTTGTGTAGGTCTACAATCTTGTCCCTGACGTCCTTGGACAGCTCTTTGGTCTCTGCCATGGTGGAGAGTTTGGAATCTGATTGTTTGATTGCTCCTGTGGACAGGTGTCTTTTATACAGGTAACAAAATGAGATTAGAAGCACTCACTTTCATGGACTGCTTCTAATCTCAGCTTGTAACCTGTATGAAAGACACCCGGTAGCCTGAAATCCTGCTGAATGATAGGGGATCAAATACTTACTTCCCTCATGAACATGCAAATCAGTGCATAATTTGATATGAATTTCTTTTGAATTTTTTGTTGCTATTCTGTCTCTCAGTGTTACAATACACCTACCATTTGATTTTTAGACTGATCATTTCTTTGTGACTGGGCAAACATTCAAAATCAGCAGGGGATCAAATACTTATTTCCTTCACTGTATAAACACTTTCCTCTTTTGACCTCCTCACTGTAGAGGAAACTACTTTTCTCTGATACCCACCACACCACCTGCCCCTGGATCCTTTTCTACTACTCCGGGCACCTTTTTGTTCCACTCTATGCTCTCTTACTCATATCTTCAACATCTCACTCTCTACTGTTATCTTCCACTCCACTTTTTTTTTTTTTTTTTAAATGCACTGGTCTCCCACCAACCTAAGATCCATCTCCTTGCTCCCATTTTCCTCCAAAATTCTAGAATACCTAGAACTGTCCGAGCGGTTACCTCATTTATAACAATCTTCTTGACTCCTTACAATTTGGCTTTGGGTGACAACATTCAACAGAAACTGCCCTTCTATAACTCACTAATGACTTCCTAACTGCTAAATCCAAAAGTTCATTACTTCGCACTCTTACTAGAAGACCTTTAAACTGCCTTCCACAGTTGACCACCCGCTCCTGCTCCAGATTCCGGCTGCTTCAGTTTTAATAATTTCCCCTCATTATTTATAAAACACAAAAAAGAAACTGAAGAGCTCGGGAGGAGCTCACTGTACTAACTATCCAATGTTAGTACAGCGATCTGACCACTGAGCTATTATGTTCTGACAAGAGGACTGCACCGCCCGCTCCCCCCCAGGAAAGCACAACTGCCAGCACTGACTGGATGCTGGTTTTCCAGTATGTCCAATTGTGTGGCTTCTGTCAGGCAGACGGGTGTACACATAGACCGAATGTCGGTCTGTTTCTACTGAACCAGCCAATATCGACTGATATTCAACCAGTCTGTACAGGGATTAAGAACAGAGTTCATAAGATTTCCACCCATGCCCCTTCCCCACAACATTACCATCAAGATTAATAGCACAATTATCAGTCCCTTTCCTCATGCCAGGGTGCTAAATGTAATCCTGTCCTCTGACCTCTCCTTTCAGCCCCACATCCAATAACTGTACATACTAGTACAACCTCCTCATTAGCCTACCTCTACACAGACTATTCCCCTTTAAAGTGGTCATAAATGCTCAAGGTTTTTTACCTTCATGTATTCTATGCATGAAGGTAAAAAAGCTTGTGTACAACAGCCCCCTCTCAATCCTTACCTGAGCCACCTCTGATCCAGCGACACGTTGGGGACTCTTCCTCCTCATTGGCTGAGACAGCAGTGGGAGCCCATTAGCTCCCGCTGCTGTCAATCACAGCCAGTGAGCCAAGCCACGGCTGTGTCCTATGGACGCATAGAGCAGTGGTGCCCCAGTGCAAGCGGCTTTCCCTGGGGGCACTGCTTGAGGGAGAGGAGCCAAGAGCGCTAGCGGGGTCCTGAAAAGAGGCTGCTCTGTGCAAAACCAGTGCACAGAGCAGGCAAGTATAACATGTTTGTTTTTAAAAAATAAAAAAAAAACAAAGCTTTAGTGTCACTTAAGTCTACCATAAATACTGCTGCCAGACTCTTCCAATTAACCAACCGCTCCTTGTTCAATGTCCCTCTCTGCCAATCCCTCCACTGGCCTCTGGTTGCCCAACAAATAAAATTCAAAATATTAACAAAGACTTACAAAGCCATTCAAAACTCTGCCCCCGACTACATCACCAACATCCTCTCACAATACCAAACCCTTCATTCTAGCTCCCTCAACACCTCTTCCCATGTTCCCCTCCAGAGCCTTTCCCATCCACTGGAACTCCCTACCCCAATCTGTACAGCTCTTACTCTGTCTGCTTTTAGGTGATTTTTGAAAAATCATCTCTTCATGGAAGGGTTTAGTCCCGCCTTAAGATTCCTGGGAAAAAAAGTGATGGTTATACTGTAGATAACTTCTTCATGTGAAAGATACGTTACCTTGCAGACAAAGTAAAATGTTCTAATATCCAAATTAAAATGACAAGGCTGCTGTGAGAGGAGACAAACCTTCAGGAAATGTCCCTGGTAATACCTGCTTAGGGGTGAGAGCTTCCTGGGAGACCGGGTCCAGGTGCATGTACCTCTTGTCCTTCACTATGGTCAGCACATCATACAATACACACATCTCAGTCAGGGTTCCACGCAGATGGTTTCTTACGGAGTCCCAGGGCCACAGCGATGGCTGGAACTTGATCAAACCTGCAATGGAAACATGAAAATGACAGAAGAGGGACATGAGGGCACACAAACAATGTATAGAAGACAGGCACAAATGTGGGGATGTAGGCCCCATTCACAATTGGGGATGCTAGTGATTACATGCAGGAGGCCCAGTGGGGGTTCCTGACAATTAGCTGTATGTGGAAATCATATTAAAGCAATGGGAGACTGACAGCTCCCGCAGTCTGTTGCAGAATCACTCATGGATCACTCCGGGGTATCACGAAGCCTAAAGAGTTTCTAAAAGCAAATTCTTTGTATTTGGCAGACAGCAGCAGGAGCCAACGGCTTCCACTGCTGCCCAATCCTCCTGTGAGAAGAGAAAGACACGGGAAAAAACGGTAGACGGGCACAGCGCTGGATTCATCCAGGACTCAGGTGGTTTGGGGGGGGGGGGGGGGGTTATGGGAAAACTTTTTTTCCTTAATGAATGAAATTTATTAAAGGAAAGAAAAAGTGTTAGCTTGAGAACCACATTAAAACTGCCTCCACCCCCTTCTAAACACATATACTGTGTACCCTGTAAAAGGAAGATGCATATACTTGCCTAATCTCAGAGGGCTCTGGTCATGTGAGCCCCCCCCAGTGCCAGCTACAGGGGAGGGGAGAGAGCGATCCATGGATGGAATGCCTATGTGTTGACCTCACCTATTGGTTTACTATAGGCCATCCGTTATCAGAGCTCCCTCTCCCCTGCAGCCGGCACAGGGGAGCTAACCACACGCCCAGACCAGAGCCCTGATAATAGGCAAGTAAACACATCTTTCTTTTACAGGGCAGTTAGTATAAGAGTTAGATGGGTTGGGAGGTTTCAGATTAGTGGTTACCCCCGAATCTCCCTTTTATTATCCCCAGTTTTATCATCTATGTACTGGAGGTAAATATTTTTTGAATCTGGTGTAGCCAATGTAACCACTTTGTAAAAGAGCCTGGATCTGCCACGTGTCGGTAAAGCTACCAGAACTGGTGACGGGTTTATGAATGCAGCAAAAGGACTTTTAGATGGCCATACCACAGAAAAGTGTCGCAAATGCTTTACCGATTCTGCTCACTCCCCAGTGTTTATACAGGGAGGGGGGAGATTACATGGTGGGAAAATGGAGGGAGGAAGAGGGGAGTATACATTTATTCAGAGGTACAATGCCCCAGGGTGGGGGTGGTTCAGGTATATAGGATAATACATAACAATACATAGGCTAGGGAGCAGTGATACATGGAATACAGGAAGGGGGGTATACAGGTATAGATTATATAGAGAAAAGGGGGGTTATACAAATATAGATCATATACAGGAGGAGGGTATACAGGTATAGATTATACAGAGGAAAGGGGGGTTATACAAATACAGATTATATGCAGGAGGGGGGTATACATTATATACAGGAAGGGGGGTACACAAGTATACGTTATATACAGGGAGGGGTGGGATATACAAGTATACGTTATATACAGGGAGGGGGGTAATACAAGTATACGTTATATACAGGGAGGGGGGTAATACAAGTATACGTTATATACAGGGAGGGGTGGGATATACACGTATACGTTATATACAGGGAGGGGGGTAATACAGGTATAGGTTATATACAGGGAGGGGGTAATACAGGTATAGGTTATATACAGGGAGGGGGTATACAGGTCAGGTGTGGATGATATACAGGGGTAATACAATGTGGTGGTGGTGGGGGGGGGGGGGGGGGGTGGTGGTGTGTGTGTGTGTGTGTGTGTGTGTGTGTGTGTGTGTGTAGGTCAGAGAAGGACACTGTATGGGGGGGGGTACAGATGGAATGGGGTCTCACCCTCCTCGTCCTCATGCTCCCCCCAGTCATTCTCCCGGGGCCCGGCCACCTCGTCTTCCTCCTCCTCGGACTCCTGCTGGAAGTCTATGCGCTGGGCTAGGCGGGCCAGGTTCTGGGACATGGACAGCGGCTGTACATAGGTCTCGGAGCCATCCAGGCCCACCTCCTGCACCTGCTTCTCCGCCGAGGACTCGATGCTGATCTGTACCGCCGGACCCCCCGACATCTTCCCTGCAAACACACCTATACCCGCCTGCTCCTACACTGAGCACAGCTCTGCTAGTGCGCATGCGCGGCTCTCTACGTCCAGTACGGAAGCTCTGCAGAGCCAAACAAAGCTGAGCTGCAACTTCGCGGTGCCTGTTTAATAGTAGTGCAGTCTGTGGCTGGTTCCAGCCTAGTGATTCTCCCCCTTCTGATAGACAAAGTATGATGTCCTGCCCTCAGAGACAAGCCAGCATGAGAGCCTTGTACCTGGATTGGAAAACTAATTACATCAGCCGATTTTTTTTTTTTAACAAAAATACAGCATGTCTGAGCCCCACAAACTAAAAACACAATTTAAATCGTTTTTATTAGTCAAAGAAAATCCATCAGTATATCCATGTCTCCATACTTGATTTTGCTGAGAAAACCCCTTAAACCCCCCCCCCCCCCCATCCATCCCCACCATTTCTGGCTGTGGCCATCTTGAGTAAGGGCAGATCATTCATGTAGCATTTACTTCCTGGAATCCATCTACTCTTGGCTCAGGCAAGTCACAGGAGGGTGTGCTTAGCTGAGAAAACCCCTCCTGAAGACTCCTGGGACGTAGGATATACTTTGCCTAGGCCTGGAAACTAGTAGATAACTAAAAAAAAATGTTTAAAATAGTAAAATCAATATACTATCCCATCTATTAATGCTAACAGCCTAAGGATTAAAAAGAGCCCATGGGAATTGAGAGAAAAAAGTTCCATTTTAAAATTTTTTTTTTACATTTCTTAGTTTTTATTTCCATCTGCGACTCCATTTGGAATGTTCCATCATTTCCTGTTCTTGTGACACCCATACAGGTGGGGAATTTACTGAGCCAGCAACAGAAACAACATTGCCAGGTGCTACAACCCTTCCGCACCCTACTACAAATGGGTGTATGTTTTCTGTGGCCCCAAGAGAAAGCTTTGAGTCCTTATCTATAGTCAACACAGTAAAAGGTTTGGCTATGCTCACCTGGCAGCGCCGCTCTCCTCAATACATATCCCTCCATGGACATTACCTGCAAGCTACGGAACACAAATACCCAGCAAGAAAGAAGGTGGGCTTTAACATCACGTATGCGTCTACAGCAGGCCGAGGTTGTGTGCAGAGAGTGGCTGCTCCCAGCACACTGAGCTGTCACTGACACCTCTTGGCACAGCTTCTAATCAGGAGCCAGCAGGATGGGCTCCTGATCATATGAGCGCTGTGAGAACCAATCACAGCGGTCACATGTAAGTGAAGCCACACCACCTCTTAAAGGGCAGCCGGAAGGTGACATTAGGGCGTGAATGAGAGAAGGCGTTCTCTGATTGGCTAAGGTGGAGAGGCAGGGCACATGACATCACAAGCTCCACCCTCAGAGAACACCTTATGTTCCTTGAGAAGAATCCAATAGCCTTTTTATATGAACACAGATCTTCATCTACTTTTGTTTGCGCTTCGGCCTATGTTGTATATGATGGCTAATGATCTAACAAATGTGAATTTCAAGGTGTCTGTTTTTGATGATTCATGCTCTTTAATATAAAGAGTTGAAGGGGGAAACCATACAAGGTGCTTCCTGAATGGCTAAGATGCTGTATGAGCGACTCTTAGGTTCCTAGCAGCAAAGGGGAAGTAAGTCTTATCACTGCAGAGGAGCGGCACCCTTGCAAGAACTTGTTGAGATCCTTGAGGTCCAGAATAGGCCAGATGTCTCTGTTTGGCTTTGGAACCATTAACAGGTTCAAATAGAAGCCATGAGCCTTCTACTATGGAGACAGGAACCTGTCCAGCACTGCAAAGAAAGTTGCTCTTCTTTGAGGATCCAAGGAGATATTCGAGAAGGGGGAAAGCTTCACCATTCCAGCTTGTAACCTCTTGACCCTACACCTTGGCCCCATTTGTCTATGATATCCCGAGTCCAGACAGATGTGAAGGACAAGCATCCCCCAAGGCAGTGCCCCTTCCCTGGGAAGAGAACTTGGCTCTGGGCCTTGGAGTTCAAGCTCTTCTTTTGGAACAGGTTGGTTACCCTGTGGTTGATGAAAGGACTGTTTTTTTTTTTTTTGCAGCTGAAGAAGGTCCCGATATTTGACTTGCCAGTATTTCTTCTTCATCAGGGGCAAAAGCTTGATTTTTTTTCCCAGTCCCCTTGAGGTTGAATTCATCCATTGACAGCCCAGGATATAGCTGCTCGATCTTCTTACAGGGACGTTCAGCAGACCAACACTTGAGTCGCACAATTCACCTCATGTGGACAGGCATAACACCAAGTCTAAAGAGTTGCCTAACAAAATCTTCCAAAGCATCCTGCCCAGAAGGTCAAGGCTTTCAGGAACCCTGCTAAGTATTATCCAACAAATGGATCCTCTGGATCAGTGAACTTTACGATGGGCCCTCCCATGAGAAAGAGATTTGGGAGCCCACCCCTTTGTTCTACCTCTACCACACACCTCTGCCTGTATTCTGCCATGTTTTGTTGAAAGCTAACAGGCCTGAACTCTGAACATGTAGAATGGTCAACCAGTTAGGAGTGTATACCTGCAGCAAAACACCAAGAGATTTATTTACTAAAACTGGAGAGTGCAAAAACAGGCTCACTTCTGCAAGGAAACCAATCAGCTTCCAGGTTTTATTGCCAAAGTTTAATTGAACAAGCTGAGGTTAGAAGCTGATTAGTTTCTAAGCAGAAGTGAGCCTAATTTTGCACTCTCCAGCTTTAGTAAATAAACCCCCAAGCAGCTTAGTATACCCCCAGTACAGTCTGCCCCAGTTATTTGAAGAGATTGCAGCTAGGAAGGGAGACTTGCTGCCAGTGCCACCTATCTTGTAGAAGGAGATGATTATATAAGTTGAGGACTTGGAAGAGTGCTTCCCATGTGTGCAATTGGCACCAGGGGGACTTAAAATGGATGTCATGCATGCACTGATGACATCAACGTGCGCACACACACTGGTCCTAAATGCGGTTTCAGAGACATAGTTGCCCCACTGGTGATCACCACCCCAAATCTGCAGAGCATCCTGAAAGCAACATTATTAAATCTATAGAAACACTACATGATTTACAGATGTGATGTTGCTTTTGTTTCCACTGTGTGATGAGACACCTAGCTAACAGGTGGGAAACCTCACTTTCATTATTCAATGCGTGTGCTGCTAGTAATACAAATTCATGTCAGAGCTTACTGAGCTTCAAAGAGGGCAAATTGTTGGTGCCCGCTTAGCTGGTGGCTCAGTGACTAAAGTTGCTAACTTATTTGCGGTGTTATGAGGTACAGTATCAAAGGTTATGACGGCATATAGTTTCCAGGAAAACAGTGTGGTAAGTATAAGCGCGGTTGACATGGTCAACTGACCAAAGAGACAAAAAGATTGCGACCCGGAAAAAGAAAACAACTGCTGCAAAATTGAATACAGAGCTCAATCTCAGTCTTCCAAAGCCTGTGTCCACAAAAACTGTGCAGAGGGAACTCCATAAGCGAAATATTCACAGGTGAGCTGCAATAGCCAGCCCACTATTGACCGATATTTATGCTCAGAGAGAGAGAGAGTAGTACAACACCCATAAATCGTGGACTATCGATAAATGGAAGACTGTATTATGGTCCAATGAATTGAGCTTTACACTGTTCCCAACCTCCAGATGTGTTTACAGTGGATATAAAAAGTCTACACACCCCTGTTAAAATGTCAGATTTCTGGGATGTAAAAAAATGAGACAAAAATAATTTCAGAACTTCTTTCCACCTTTAATGTAACAAACTGTACAACTCAGCTGTACAACAAACTGAAATCTTTTAAGTGAAGGGAAGTAAAATAAACTAAAATAATATGGTTGCATAAGTGTGCACACCCTTATACTAATACTTTGTTGAAGCACCTTTTGATTTGATTCCAGCACTCAGTCTTTTTGGGGATGAGTCTATCAGCATGGCACATCTTGACTTGGCAATCTTTGCCCACTCTTCCTTGCAAAAACACTCCAAATCTGTCAGATTATGAGGGCATCTCCTGTGCACAGCCCTCTTCAGATCACCCCACAGATTTTCGATCGGATTCAGGTTTGGGCTCTGGCTGGGCCATTCCAAAACTTTAATCTTCTTCTGGTGAAGCCATTCCTTTGTGGATTTGGATGTATGCTTTGGGTCATTATCATGCTGAAAGATGAAGTTCCTCTTCATGTTCAGCTTTCTAGCAGAGGCCTGAAAGTTTTGTGCCAATATTGACTGGTATTTGGAACTGTTCATAATTCTCTGCACCTTGACTAAGGCCCCAGTTCCAGCTGAAGAAAAACAGCCCCAAAGCATGATGCTGCCACCACCATGCTTCACTGTGGGTATGGTGTTCTATTGGTGATGTGCAGTGTTGTTTTTGCGCCAAACATATCTTTTGTAATTATGGCCAAAAAGTTCAACCTTGGTTTCATCAGACCAGAACACATTTTCCCATACGCTTTTGGGAGACTTTAGATGTGTTTCTGCAAAATTTAGCCGGGCTTGGATGTTTTTCTTCATAAGAAAAGGCTTCAGTCTTGCCACTCTACCCCATAGCCCAGACATATGAAGAATACGGGAGATTGTTGTACCGCACAGCCAGTAATTGCCAGATATTCCTGCAGCTCCTTTAATGTTTCTGTAGGCCTCTTGGAAGCCTCCCAGAGCAGTTTTCTTCTTGTCTATTCAGCAATTTTGGAGGGACATCCAGTTCTTGGTAATGTCACTGTTGCGCCACATTTTCTCCACTTGATGACTGTCTTCACGATCTTCCATAGTATATCTAATGCCTTGGAAATTCTTTTGTACCCTTCTGACTGATACCTTTTTGTATTTCAATGTTTTTATTAATTTATAAACAGTTTAAGAAGACAGGAGCAAGAAAACACGCCCACGCAGGGGAAATCAATTGCACATAAAAAGAAATTTAAAAAAAGTGCTCTAACACCAACAGAGCAAAAAGTGCGCCCACGCAGGGGCTATCAATGGCACATAAATGACAAAAACATTGGTATAACACCGACAGTAACTCAAACCAAAGGCATAGCTATCCACTACCACACCAAAAACAAGCAAAAAAAAAAAGAAAAGGAAGGAGGAGTACAAAAGGAAGAAGATGACAAGACCAAGAGCAGGGGTCCGAGACTGACTGATACCTTTTAACAATGAGATCCCGCTGATGCTTTGGAAGCTCTCTGTGGACCATGGCTTTTGATGTCGGATGTGACTAAGAAGATGTCAGGAAAGACCTACTAGAACAGCTGAAATTTATTTGGGGTTAATTAGAGGCACTTTAAATGATGGCAGGTGTGTACTGACTCCTATTTAACATGAGTCTGAATGTTAAGAAAAAGCGAAACCAGCGCTCAGGTCTTCATGCATCACAGGAACACGGTTTCTGTCACTCACTGAGGCGCAGCCCTCGAAAGATTGGGGAATCTTGATACTAGAGATGAGCGAATCGAACCAGGCGAACCGGAATTCGAGTCGAATTTCAGGAAATATTCGATTCGCGGCGAAACCGAAATTTTGCCTACTTCGGGTGCGCGAATCGAACATTTCCCGATCAGCCGGCAAAAGTGTCCCTGCAGTGAGCTCCGCTATTTCTGACAGTTCTCTGACAGAAGGAACACATGTTTAGCGGTTGAAACATTGTATCTATTAGTTTATATTTAGGATACAGATGTTTCAACCACTGTTCATGTGAAGAAGCTGTGAGAGAACTGTCAGAAATAGAGGAACTCTGCACATACACTTTTTGCCGGCTTGGAATTATTCTTCTTTTCATCCTACTTCTTCTTCTTCTTCTTCTTCTTCTTCTTCATCCTCATCCTCTTCTTCTGAGGATGAGGATGAGGATGAAGAAGAAGAAGAAGCAGTAGGATGAAAATAAGAATAATTGCAAGCCGGCAAAAAGTGTATGTGCAGAGTTCCTCTATTCTGCAGATACACTTAGAGGAGCTCTGCACATACACTTTTTGCCGGCTTGGAATTAATCTTATTTTCATCCTACTTCTTCTTCTTCTTCTTCTTCTTCATCCTCATCCTCAGAAGAAGAAGAAGAGGATGAGGATGAGGATGAAGAAGAAGAAGAAGTAGGATGAAAATAAGAATAATTCCAAGCCGGCAAAAAGTGTATGTGCAGAGCTCCTCTAAGTGTATCTGCAGAGCTCCTCTAAGTGTATCTGCAGAATAGAGGAACTCTGCACATACACTTTTTGCCGGAAACCGCTGTATGGAGGGAATGTCCCAGAACTGTCAGAAATAGTCTATTTCTGACAGTTCTGGGACATTCACTCCATACAGCTGTTTCAACCGCTGTATGGAGGGAATGTCATAGAACTGTCAGAAATAGACTATTAATGACAGTTCTGGGACTGTCCTTCCATACAGCGGTTGAAACATTGTATCTATTTGTTTCCATAAATGGATCCATTTATGGAAACAAATACATACAATGTTTCAACCGCTGTATGGAAGGACAGTCCCAGAACTGTCATTAATAGTCTATTTCTGACAGTTCCATGACATTCCCTCCATACAGCGGTTGAAACAGCTGTATGGAGTGAATGTCCCAGAACTGTCAGAAATAGACTATTTCTGACAGTTCTGGGACTGTCCTTCCATACAGCGGTTGAAACATTGTATCTATTTTTTTCCATAAATGACATTCTGCAAATACACTTAGAGGAGCGCTGCAGATACACTTTTTGCCGGCTTGGAATTAATCTTATTTTCATCCTACTTCTTCTTCTTCATCCTCATCCTCATAAGAAGAAAAAGAAGAAGTAGGATGAAAATAAGAATAATTCCAAGCCGGCAAAAAGTGTATCTGCAGCGCTCCTCTAAGTGTATCTGCAGAATGTCATTTATGGAAAAAAATAGATACAATGTTTCAACCGCTGTATGGAGTGAATGTCCCAGAACTGTCATAAATAGTCTATTTCTGACAGTTCTGGGACATTCACTCCATACAGCTGTTTCAACCGCTGTATGGAGGGAATGTCATGGAACTGTCAGAAATAGACTATTAATGACAGTTCTGGGACTCTGACAGTTCCATGACATTCCCTCCATACAGCGGTTGAAACAGCTGTATGGAGTGAATGTCCCAGAACTGTCAGAAATAGACTATTTCTGACAGTTCTGGGACAATCACTCCATACAGCTGTTTCAACCGCTGTATGGAGGGAATGTCATGGAACTGTCAGAAATAGACTATTAATGACAGTTCTGGGACTCTGACAGTTCCATGACATTCCCTCCATACAGCGGTTGAAACAGCTGTATGGAGTGAATGTCCCAGAACTGTCAGAAATAGACAGAAACTGTCACAGAACTGTCCTTCTTCTCATCCTCCTCCTTCTTCTCATCCTTCTTCTCATCCTTCTTCTCATCCTTCTTCTCATCCTTCTCCTTCTTCTTCTCATCCTTCTCCTTCTTCTCATCCTTCTCCTTCTTCTCATCCTTCTCCTTCTCCTTCTTCTCATCCTTCTCCTTCTCCTTCTTCTCATCCTTCTCCTTCTTCTCATCCTTCTCCTTCTCCTTCTTCTCATCCTTCTCCTTCTCCATCTTCTCATCCTTCTCCTTCTTCTCATCCTTCTCCTTCTCCTTCTTCTCATCCTTCTCCTTCTCCATCTTCTCATCCTTCTCCTTCTCCTTCTTCTCATCCTTCTCCTTCTTCTCATCCTTCTCCTTCTCCTTCTTCTCATCCTTCTCCTTCTTCTCATCCTTCTCCTTCTCCTCATCCTTCTCCTTCTCCTCATCCTTCTCCTTCTCCTTCTTCTCATCCTTCTCCTTCTCCTTCTTCTCATCCTTCTTCTCCTTCTCATCCTTCTCCTTCTCCTTCTTCTCATCCTTCTCCTTCTCCTTCTTCTCATCCTTCTCCTTCTCCTTCTCTTTCCTCATCTCCAAGGGCATTTAAATTAAAGGTACAGTGTTCTGCACTAATTTAAAGGCTCTCTGAAGCCTAGAAACCCTTTTTATAAGTCATCTTCGTAGCGAAGAAATTCGCATCGAATCGAATTTCACACTGGAATTCGCCGAATCAGCCGAATCGAATTTTTGAGAAATTCGCTCATCTCTACTTGATACTAATAGAATAAAACACAAAAGGGTGCACACTCTCCTCATGCATTACCATGATAAAAAAAGGATTTATTAAAAATGACAAAAATATACTCACAAACCAAGGGTCATGTAAACAGACATGGAACCAAATGTGACAGTGGTCCTACAACAGGGTATGCTAACACGTTTTGGGAGTCAAACTCCCTTCCTCAGAGCCAACGAGACCTTTGTATTTTCTTCTATGATTTGTGATGACTTTTGGCCTGTTTATTAGGAAAAATGATATTATCCCAAGTTAGGAAATTCTAAGCTGACTGTCACGGGTTAACATCACTTGTTGATTTCAGGTGACTTTCCAAGAAGTTACCACACACAATGAGTGGAAGAGACTTGTTTAAAAGACAATAGGATTAAACACCACTATTTGAATGTCTGCAGGTGAGCATACACAAGGTACCAAAGGGACAATGGTGAGACAGAAACCTTATTGTCTGATCTCTCACAAAACCTTGGGAAGTGTGTGATTACCAAACAAAACTTCTTGAGCTGTCAAAATAGGCTATTATATCCTGAGGTCAAAATCCAGTTCATTCTGTTTACTCTAATTATAACCCAATAGTGCTAGTAAGAAGAGGCAATCTTTCCTTGAACCCGCAGTAAACAAGGTGAAAGTTGGGTCATGTAAGATACAAAGAAGTGTGGTATATATATATCAACAGAAATATTATCAGAAAATATATTACCAACACTTTTCCATCAAAGGAAAATCTATTCGATAAGGTTGGGTACTGCATCCCACTCAACTGAAGTTTGAAGTGATAAAATATAATATGGTTTGTGAGTTGGGTAATTTCTATATTTCCAAAGGAAATCAGCCATTCCAATACAGTTCATATATCAGAAAAATGAGAAACCAAATGTATTCACATCTTTCTATGGTCCTTATCCAAGGGTTAGTAGTGAAATCATCTACACATGAATATAACATACAGTGGGGCAAAAAAGTATTTAGTCAGACACCAATTGTGCAAGTTCTCCCACTTAAAAAGATGAGAGAGGCCTGTAATTGGCATCATAGGTAGACCTCAACTATGAGAGACAAAATGAGAAAAAAAATCCAGACAATCACATTGGCTGATTTGGAAATAATTTATTTGCAAATTATGGTGGAAAATAAGTATTTGGTCAATATCAAAAGTTCATCTCAATACTTTGTTATATATCCTTTGTTGGCAATGACAGAGGTCAAACGTTTCCTGTAGGTTTTCACAAGGTTGGCACACACTGTTGCTGGTATGTTGGCCCATTCCTCCATGCAGATCTCCTCTAGAGCAGTGATGTTTTGGGGCTGTCGCTGGGCAACACGGACTTTCAACTCCCTCCAAAGGTTTTCTATAGGGTTGAGATCTGGAGACTGGCTAGGCCACTCCAGTACCTTGAAATGCTTCTTACGAAGCCACTCCTTTGTTGCCCAGGTGGTTTGTTTGGGATCATTGTCATGTTGGAAGACCCAGCCACGTTTCATCTTCAATGCCCTTGCTAATGGAAGGAGGTTTGCACTCAAAATCTCACGATACATGGCCCCATTCATTCTGTCCTGTACATGGATCAGTCGTCCTGGTCCCTTTGCGGAGAAACAGCCCCAAAGCATGATGTTGCCACCCCCATGCTTCACAGTAGGTATGGTGTTCTTTGGATGCAACTCAGCATTCTCTCTCCTCCAAACACGACCAGTTGTGTTTCTACCAAACAGTTCTATTTTGGTTTCATCTGACCATATGACATTCTCCCAGTCCTCTTCTGGATCATCCAAATGCTCTCTAGCAAACTTCAGACGGGCCCAAGCATGTACTGGCTTAAGCAGGGGGACACATCTGGCACTCCAGGATCTGAGTCCCTGGCAGCGTAGCGTTACTGATGGTAGCCTTTGTTACGTTGGTCCCAGCTCTCTGTAGATCATTCACTAGGTCCCCCCGTGTGGTCCTGGGATTTTTGCTCACCGTTCTTGTGATCATTTTGACCCCACGGGGTGAGATCTTGCGTGAAGCCCCAGATCGAGGGAGATTATCAGTGGTCTTGTATGTCTTCCATTTTCTAATTATTGCTCCCACAGTTGATTTGTTCACACCAAGCTGCTTGCCTATTGCAGATTCAATCTTCCCAGCCTGGTGCAGGTCTACAATTTCGTTTCTGGTGTCCGACAACTCTTTGGTCTTCACCATAGTGGAGTTTGGAGTGTGACTGTTTGAGGTTGTGGACAGGTGTCTTTTATACTGATAACAAGTTCAAACAAGTGCCATTGATACAGGTAATGAGTGCAGGACAGAGTAGCCCCTTAAAGAAGAAGGTACAGGTCTGTGAGAGCCAGAAATCTTGCTTGTTTGTAGGTGACCAAATACTTATTTTCCACTATAATTTGCAAATAAATTATTTCCAAATCAGCCAATGTGATTGTCTGGATTTTTTTTCTCATTTTGTCTGTCATAGTTGAGGTCTACCTATGATGCCAATTACAGGCCTCTCTCATATTTTTAAGTGGGAGAACTTGCACAATTGGTGGCTGACTAAATACTTTTTTGCCCCACTGTATATTGATCCATAAAGACATACTGCTTATAGTGAGTCATCATTAAGACCACCAATTCATTTGTAATACCTGATTGTCCCCAGTGGACAGGTTAGGAACATCTCTAGGTACGCAAACTTCTCAACTGTCCAATCAACAAGCCTGTTGGGAGGTCCCTCGGAACAAAGGACTTGTATGGTTTAAAAGGCCAGACACCTCAAAGGACAATCAACTTAATCTTCTATCAACCTACAATCTTCTAACAACTTGAATCTTAATCTTCTATCATCCTACAACCTTCTAAAATCTTCTACGAACTTTAACTTTAATCTTCTGACAACCTCTAAGACTTCTGCTACTCCTTCACTACCCTGTTGCTACTATATACTGCACTATACCTCACTTGCTACCTGCGGCCATTTTGCTAAGAACTTCCAGCAGCCATTTTGAAGGAAAAGATTTTCGCCAGAGACGCTGATGCTCATTAAAATTCTGGTGCCTGACTGCCCAGAAATATCTCTTTTCCAATTGCATCCCACTGGGAGGCCTCAAAGTTGAGATTCTGGGAGTGGTGAGACTGTGTTAAATTAGTGTAATTTTCTTTTATATTTCAAACTTTCTAAGATTTATAACATTTAATTGTGTGGTTAGGAATAAATTAAGGTTGTCTATATGATAACTATAACTGTTTGAATATTGGTATTGAGGGTATATATTGCATACTAATTTGTAGTGTTGTTGTGGTGCTAATTATCAGAGATACTTTCTTATTTCCATATGGCCACGGGAAATGAGAAATAATATCTGAAGCACTATAGGTTGCAACTAACCTCCCAAAATTTTGTTTTTCCTTTGATAATCATATCTTGTATGATACCGTAAAGACTAGCATATTATATCTTTGATTGTGTGTACGGATATATATTCCTCGCCAGTATTTTGCATTTGTATTAATATATATATATTTGTACATAAATAAATGTATTGATCAAAAAGGCAAATTTTGTGTATATGGTACAAAATCATATTGGTGAAAGAACTCAAGGTATATTATTAAGTGGTGATCAAATTATTAAGGTGTCCAAATTATTGGTTTCTTAAATATTTGCCGTAAACGGCTGGAGGCACTGCAATATTTTGTTTAAGGGAGAGGACACCGCCCTAAGTATTTAGAATAAATTCTTACATAAACCACCACAGATTTTGAATATTTGTTTAATTCTGAATGCAGCTACATCCCCAGTTATAAGAGTGTGAACACTTCTGCAACCACATTATTTTAGTTTTTTGTGTTTACTTCCCTCACCGAAAATATTTCAGTTAGTTTTTCAATTGAGTTGTACAGTTTATAGGTTACAGTAAAGGAGGAAAAAGTTCTGAAATGATTTATCTTTGTCTAATTTTTTTTTATGTCACAGGCCTGGCATTTTAACAGGGGTGTGTAGACTTTTTATATCCACTGTATGTGTGGCAAACACCAATCCAAGCTTATGACCAGGACGGTCTTGTGCCAACGGTGCAGCATGGTTTGGGCAGCCATATCTTGGTATTCTGCAGGCCCCATCATCACCTTGAAAGACAGAGTCACTGCCAGCCTTTATGTACAAATTTTGCCCAATCATGTGAACCTCATGGTGCAGACATTATTTAACAAGCATGCAGAAGTCTTGCACCTTCCCTTGGTGCTGCAGTTGCCGGTCCTCAATATCATAGAGCCACTATGGTCAATTTTAAAGAACAAAGTTCAGCTCATTTTCCACCTTCGGCATCTCTGCAAGAACTGGAACGATTTTTATATGAAGAGTGGTCACAGATTTCATTATCTACCATCCAAGACCTAATATTTGCAAATTCCCAGAATTCAGGCAGTCTTGCATGCCAAAGACGGTCCAACACCATATCAGGTAATGATTTTGTTCTTTTACCTGGTTTCTCCATAATTTTGTCCAACCCCTGTAAGTGTCCCTTTCATTGCCATGTATTTCACATTCATCAGTGCCCCCTCATCTCCATGTGTTTCACATTCATCGGTGTTCCCTAATCTTCCCATGTGTCACAGTCTTTGCACAAGAGCTCGTGTCACATTCCTTATTATGGTCACTCTTTATCAAATCATTTGTTTTCCCTTTGTCATTCATTAGTGTATGTATATTGTATTCACTTCATCTCTACCTTTGTCACATTCATTAGGGCTCCTTGTGTGTCACATTTAGTAGTGCCCCCTCATCTCCCCATGTGTCACAATAATTTGTGTACTTGCATCAGCCTGAGTCACATTCTTTATAGTTACCCTTCTCTTTCTTTCACAGTCAGTTTCCTCTCTACCTTGTGTGCCCAAGTTTAGTTTATAGCTCTCTTTTTATTGTTTTTTTGTTTAAGTCAGCACAAGGGACAATACTTACATTTCATGAGAAGTGTCCTTTCTGGCCGATACCCAAGTCGAAATCTTCTGTCCTCTCCCTGGGTTTTACATTCATTAGGGGTTTCTCCATGTATCACATTAAAGCACAGTTCTGGCCCCCACCATCTCCCAAAAAAAAAAAAAAAAAAAAGAATAAAAGTCAGCAGCTACAAATACTGTGGCTGCTGACTTTTAATAGTAGGGCACTTACCTGTGCATGCATCTAGTGGTGTCCTCACCCCGAGCAGATTCTTCAATTGGCTGTCAGGTGATGGTGTCGCCATCTTGACTAAAGGGAACCTGTTTCCTACTATGCATGCGTTAAGCACGCTGTGCTTTGTGAATGGGCAGCAGTCCTCTGGGACCTTGGAAGTGTCTGAGAGGTCTATGGCGGGTGTCAAACTTCTGTGTCAATTTGCTGCGGTGAATTCACCCGGACGTGGGAGTGGGTACTGGTCAAACCAGGTACCTGCTTCCCCCCAAAAGATGCCAAATGTGGCAGTGGGGTGGAGGTTTTGAAGTAGAAATACGGAGCTTCCACTTTTGGGTGGAACTTCGCTTTGATTAGCATGTCCTGTCCCCCCTTACCTCCATGAGTGTGCTTTTTTTTTTTTTTTTTTAACCTCAGGCTTTCTATACAAGAGAGACAGCAAGGAGTCTACAAAGGGTATGTTTGAGATTAGTCCTCTTACACTAAAAGCATGTGTCATTGGATCATTACATTTTTACTAAGGACTAAGGTGTCTTAGTGCATGAAAAGCACTGACTGGATGAAAGATTGAAGAACTGAGTAGGTAGGCTGTGAACACTACTGGATATATATCAAGGGTTTTCGCAATGGACTAGGGAGAGTATGCATCTTTGAGGCTGGATTGCAGTGCGTTAACATGCATTGTGTTCAGGAAGCTCATTCATTTGAATGCCTAACCCACCAATATGCACCAGAAAAGGTACATGTAGTATTTTTTGCAACACAACGCACCAAAACACAGTAATATTTTAAAGCATGTTGTGGCCTGCTGCAACCTAGGTGCATTGGTAAGGTGGGTTAGGGTGCCATTAAGAATGAATAGCACTGCAGAGAATCATTTTGCATTTTTGAGGGTTGTCGCAGGGCAACAGTATGAACCCACTGACAGCTCTAATATCAGCCACAATACAAACATACAAAAACCAAATCTATGAAATCACAATTTATTTTAAAAAATTAAACAAAATGTTAAATAGCATTAAAATATAGTAACAGCATTTTCAAACATCAATATATTAAGTAACTTCATTATATAAATAGGAAACATATATACATATTAATAGGCTTTTAAACATTCAACTTTTAGAAATCGATAAGCACAGTATTAGATTTTTTCAAAAAGTGATGTGCAAAGTTTGAAACGTACCAAAAAACATGCAACGATATTCCAAATAAAGAGGATGTTCACCTACAACCTATGTTCTGCATGATGGATAACAGGTTTAGAGCCACAAAGCCCCTAAATTCCTCTACAGCCAGCAACAGATGGATTGAATTTCAGCCAGTTCAGCAGGGACCAGCCACGAATCTATCCATCTGTGGGCAGGCTGGTTGTACCAAACTTGTTCCACTTGGACTGATTTGGGTATAACTAATCTTAGAGAATTTTTACATATGATTTCTGCCAGCGGCTATAGACGCTAGCAGTAATAATTTTGTTCTGCCAGTTGGGACGTCTCCCTGCTGGCAGAACACAATAGCACTGTGGGAGGGGTTCCCCTATCAACACTGTGTTGATGAGGGATTCAGGCATATTTCTTTCCTTTCACCTGTGGTGGAAGGAAAGAAGAATTGTATAATCTAAGGCCTGCTTAAGTGATCTCCTCCCCTCATGGCTCTTTCTGTTCCTATCTGTGTCTTGGAAGATTTGCCTATTGAAGTCAATGGGCTGACATCCTAGTCTGGAAGGCAGAATCAGATAATCATTGGAGGAACTTTAAACTCCCCAATATAAAAGAGCAGTACTTTCTGGCCCTCTTCACATTATGGGTTATGTTACTGGATTGTTTTACCTAGTGCAAGAGCACGCTGTGGAAAAGGCAGTGCAGGCATGTTACCTGCTACTATAATAGTGACAATAAATGACACCTCAACGCACAGCACCTCAGTTCACATTACCTCGATGTTTAAATGTGAATTAGCCCTCAAGCTAAGCATGATTTTACACTCAACCATGCTTCATTTACTCTCGGCCTAAAAGGAGCATAGTTTTAGTAAGATTTTTCCTTTAAAGCCATGCCGGGCTCTGGTTATAGCATGTAACCTGGCCTTGAAATTACAGAGCAGGAACATGTAAGTTCCACCATGGTAACTAATTCCAGAGCATTCCAGGACCCAGATCTCCCTGGCAAAAAGCAAAGATGATTGAATATGCAAGCAATGACCAAACACTGTATGGTGCAGCTGGATTCTGTCCCATCCAACACCTTAGTGGTCAATACGGCGGTTGGCTAACAGTAAAAACCTGCTAGGTCTGGTCACTACAGACCTGTAGGGTGCCTGCTGTGTAATCTCATGACATAGTTACAAATTACGACTAGTCTACAGGTACATCCTAAGATGGGGGCTTTTTGGATACTTTTTGAAAATCCTAAAAAAGCATTTGTCATTCATGCCCTGTAGGGCAGTCGTTTTGTTGCGATTACCTGTAATGATCTGATATAAAGTATCAGAAAGTACAACTACTTTTCATAAGAAATTTGAATGCTGCCCACCTGGCATTAAACTCAACTTCTGCCCCGATCCAGCAATTGTTTCAGAAGACACCCATGTGGCTCAGAGCAGAGCTACAGTGAGGATCGCTGGATCAGAGGTTCAAGGAAAGTATAAAAGCAGGTGGGCAGACCACAGGTAGCTGGAGAGGAATGATTAAACTGAAAAAATATCCAGAAAAGTACGATTGTGCTTTAAATGTGTTTGGAAAATAATTTATTTTTTACAGTTTCCTTTCTAAGCAAAATATGGAAAAACACAAACTTTACAACAGCATGTTCTGGCCACACTGGGATTTCTATCCCCAGTAATCATAAGCCCACTAACCCAACTGGTTAAGGCAATAGGCTGGAGGTGCACAATCAGCTTCTGTTTAGCAAAGCTCACCACCTCCTTGTTGGTAATGGTAAATATGGAACTTTAAATAAATATTTTAAACTTTAACAGTTTAAGGGAAAAAAAAAAAATCACTCCAGATCCCCCTCCTTTTTTTTTTTTAGAACATTCTACCCATTAGAACATACAAAGAGGAGGTTAAAGAATAGAGCCTCACTGAGGCTACAGATCATAGATATGCAAATGGAAAGCACTGCCTCAACTTCCGCAATGACTGCCCTCACCAGTAAAGATGACTGAGCAGATTACAATCTTCTGTGAAATACCAGCTACAAGCACGATTTTAGATATAACCAGTTCATGTCACTTATACTGTCTTCTTTTGGTGATTGTCCAGTGTAAGAGTCCTAAATGACCCGCCAGAGTTACATGCTAGCGCATAAAAATGCACTTGGATGCCAAGAAATATTCTTTTAACACACGCCAATAAATGTGCAGGGCAAATCGGTACTTCATTTTAGAACCTCCATTTCTAAGTAGACAAAGGGTTCAGGAGTCTTCAACAGTTTTTCTTGTCATTTCATCTTGTTCGCTCTCAACTTTTCCAATGTCCTCTGTAAATTTAAAGCACGGTTAAAGCATTAGATAAGAAAATGACCAATGTTGTAAGAAGCTCTCACAGTTAATGGTAGACCGTGGTTGGAAGCTATGCTATGTTCCGTTCCTGAATCCCAAATATTTGCAGTACATAAAAGTGGGAAACTTTGGTATTACTTTTTCCATATGTATAAAAAATTTTAAATTCTTTTAAGAGCACGTTAACACATCCAGAAAGCCTAAAATGTATTATTATTATTACATCGAGTTTATATAGCGCCAAAGGGTTTGCTCAGCGCTGTACAATAGGGGGGACAATACATGGCACAGTACAACAAAAACAGACAGCGTACGAGGGGTAAGAGGGCCCTACTCTTTCAAGCTTACAATCTAGAAAATGTACCAGCATGATCAATACAACTAGAAGCACAGAACAGCGGCGCATTATGGAGTAGACGAGGACCTTGGGGGTGTGTAGAGGGAATATACCAAGATATGATGCATAAACCACTCTCCATGTGCATTACAGCTCTTCTACAACAAAGGTATCTGCTGCTTGTGCACACATCATACTGAACAACTAAAAGCATCATCAGCACCATGAAGACATGTCTATAAAAAAGCATCAGCATGGACATGTGGTTCAGTTTGATCTACGCACCCATTATGGGCTTTGGACTTTCCTTTTAGAGGTTTATTACAGCTGCAGAAGAGCATTACTTAGATGTAAATCCAAGTGAGGATTTACCTTAACTAACCATTCAATTTGGACCCAATCAGGCAGGTCCCAAAACTACATAGCTGTTGATAGAACTTACTGGGTTTGGAACTGGTTGTAACAGATAGTGATTCGCACGTTTGAAGCAGATTCTCCCTTGCAGCAGCTATGTTCTTTGGCATGAATCTTTCCCCAGCTTTTCTTTTCCTCCCTTGCTTCTGGGGACTCTTCCCCATTTGTCTTTCCTTGCTTACATGCTGATTTCTCTATCAAAACCCATGGCCATGTGAGCCTCTTCCATACTACATGGTTGACATTAGATATATAGGATTAGCACATTGACCCTCTATCAATGCACACGATATATAGCCGTGTACTATGGGACAATGTTATACAACCTTTCATTTCATGTTTACCCCAGTCTCCATGCTGTTCTAGACAACTCTTCGTTGTGCACACTCTTATGCCACATATTAACCAGTGCACCTATATCTTCCCAACACCCCCTTTGTGGGTATGTTGTACCTGTCTTTCCATTTGAAGCTTTATTCAATCTATTCTGTACACATCAGTACTAATTCATGTATGTGACTCGATGTTTCAGTAAAGTTGTTTTTGGTACCAGAATATGTTTTAACTTTTACCCTGCTTCAGTGGTTTTGTTTTTTTAAAAAAACAAAAATCCTCTCTTTACCTTTTTAAACTCTCTTGCTTTTTCCCTGTTCCTGGCATAGGCCTCCTGTCTCATCTTCTCTTCTTTCCTGGTTTTAACTTCATCAAGCCGATTGTATAAACTGAGGGAAAAGACAAAACACTAAAATATGAAAAAAACTGACATTTTCTTTATTAGCACACATCTTAAAAAAATTATTATTATGAAAATAATGAACACTTTAGGACCAGCTGCATAAACGGACTACCTAGTGACAGATTGCAGGTTGCAGCGTTTACATTTAACCACTTCCACCCCCTTCCTGACCAGGGCAATTTTCAGCTTTTAGCACTATCACACTTTGAATGACAATTGCGCGGTCATGCAACACTGTACCCAAATGAATTTTTTAACATTTTTTTGAGACAGATAAAGCTTCATTTTGGTGGTATTTATTCACCACTGGGATTTGTATTTTTTTTTGCTATGTAAAGGAAAGGTCTAAAAATGTTGAAAAAAAAGTGTTTTTTTTATAAAATTTTGCAAATAAATAATATTTCATCATAAATCTTAGCCAAAATTTATTCCGTTATCTTTTTAGTAAAAAAAAAAAAAAAATCCAAATTAGTTTATAACCAAAAATTATAATTTTTAAACATTTTTTTTTACATTTTTATTTTATTTTTTTATATTTTTTATTTATTTATTTATTTTTTTTACATACTGTCACCCTAGCAGTACAGTGTCACCATGGCGACACTGTACTACTTGGGGGGGGGGGGGGGGTGATGAAGATTTTTTTTTTTTTTTTTTTTTTACACCGATTGCTTTTACACCCATATACTATGTAAAAGCAATCATTTCTCTTTCTCTCTGTGTGCATTCTTGCAGTCATTGAGAAGTACTGAGTGAGCTGTGATTGGTCACAGCTTGTCACATGGTACAAGGTTTTTGTGAATAGCCTTGTACCATGTGACCTCTGTGATCATTCACAGAATTCACACGTAGTAAGCAATGATGTCACAAGTGACATCATTGCTTACTACTTTGCATGTGATCACTGATTGGCCAATTATTTATATGCAACGGCCGGTCGGGAAGTGGTTAAACATATGCATTGTGGGCTTTTCTTTTTTTTTCTTCAGAGATGCATTGCTTTTTCTTAAACCTAAAGTGTGCTGCAGCATATGTTGAGCTATTATAAAATGCTGTCCTGCCTTATTTTTCTTCAGCACACATCATAACAGCACTTTGCTGTGAACGGACATAACAGAAAACCAGGCTTTTTTCCTTGTCTGCTGTGAACGGACATAACAGAAAACCAGGCTTTTTTCCTTGTCTGTGTGATAGGAGTATGTTCAAGAGGAGGGAGGATAATGGTGCGGTAACCTCAATACAAACACAACTTGTCCAAGAAGCAGCTTCACATTCACGTAGCAGCATCTATTCATTAAATGGATTGATAGAGATTATCTGTATCAACCAACTTCATTTAGGGTAAAAAAAAAAAAAAAAAGGTATGATGCTTCATGAGAGTACAAGGATCAGTGTATAGTCAAACACTGGCTTCAGCTATGTGATAAGGAGCCATCACAATTAGTATGGTGTCCAATCTATATTCAAACGAGATACCATTACAACTATATACAGTGGATATAAAAAGTCTACACACCCCTGTTAAAAATGTCACGTTTCCGTGATGTAAAAAAATTAGACAAAGATAAATAATTTCAGAACTTTTCCACCTTTAATATGACCTATAAACTGTACAACTCAATTGCAAAACACACTCAAATCTTTTAGGAAGGGGGGGGAGTAAACATAAAAAAACTAAAATAATGTGATTGCATAAGTGTGCAAACCCTCTAAAACTGGGGATGTAGCGGTGTTCAGAATTAAGCAATCACATTCAAATTCATGTTAAAAAGGAGTCAGTACACCCCTGCCATCATTTAAAGTGCCTCTAATTAACCCAAAATAAAGTTCAGCTCTTCTAGTAGGTCTTTCCTGACATTTTCTTAGTCACATCCTACAGCAAAAGCCATGGCCTGCAGAGAGCTTCCAAAGCATCAGAGGGATCTCATTGTTAAAAGGTATCCGTTAGGAGAAGGGTACAAAAGAATTTCCAAGGCATTAGATATACCATGGAAGCCCGTCATCAAGTGGAGAAAATATGGCGCAACAGTGACATTAAGAGGAACTTCATCTATCAGCATGACAACCACCCAAAGCATACATCCAAATCAACAAAGGAATGGCTTCACCAGAAGATTGAAAAGTTTTGGAATGGCCCAGCCAGAGCCCAGACCTGAATCCGATCGAAAATCTTTGGGGTGATCTGAAGAGGACTGTGCACAGGAGATGACCTCGCAATCTGACAGATTTGGAGTGTTTTTGCAAGGAAGAGTGGGCAAATATTGCCAAGTCAAGATGTGCCATGCTGGTAGACTCATACCCAAAAAGACTGAGTGCTGGAATCAAATCAAAAGGTGCTTCAACAAAGTATTAGTTTTAGGGTGTGTACACTTATGCAACCATATTTTAAGTTTTTATTTTTACTTCCCTCCACCTAAAAGATTTCAGTTTGTTGTTCAACTGAGTTGTACAGTTTATAGGTTACATTAAAAGGTGGAAAATGTTCTGAAATGATTTATCTTTGTCTCATGTTTTTACATCCCAGAAACCTAACATTTTAACAGTGGTGTGTAGACTTTTTATATCCACTGTAAACACATCTGGAGGTTGGGAACAGTGTAAAGCTCAGTTCATCTGACCATAATACAGTCTTCCATTTATCGATAGTCCACGATTTATGGGTGTTGTGCCTCTCTCTCTCTCT